>NW_012292607.1:0-7502 GCF_000151885.1 Dipodomys ordii | reverse complement strand
AGGAAAGCAGAAGAAGAAGAAGAAGAAGAAGAAGAAGAAGAAGAAGAAGAAGAAGAAGAAGAAGAAGAAGAAGAAGAAGAAGGAGAAGGAGAAAGAGAAGGATTAGGAGTAGGAGAAACAGAAGGATAAGCAGAAGCAGAAAGAGAAGGAGAATGAGAAGGAGAAACAGGAGAAGCAGAAGAAGCAGAAGCAGGAGAAGCAGAAGCAGAATGAAAAGCAGAAGTAGGAGAAATTGAAACAGAAGAAGATGCAGAAGGAGAAGCAGAAGCAATAGTGGAAACAGAAGAAGGAGAAGCAGAAGGAGAAGCATAAAGAGAAACAGAAGGAGAAGCAGGAGAAGCAGAAGCAGGAGAAGCAGAATCAGAAGAAATAGAAGAAGGAGAAGAAGCAGAAGCAGAAAGAGAAGCAGAAACAGAAGGAGAAGCAGAAATAGAAGCAGAAGAAGCCGAAGAAGCAAAAGCAGAACCTAAAGCAGAAGGAGAAGCAGGAGAAGCAGAAGAAGCAGAATCTGGAGAAGAAGAAGGAGAACCAGAAGGAGAAGCAGAAGCAGAAAGAGAAGCAAAAGCAGAAGGAGAAGCAGAAGGAGAAGCAGAAGAAACAGAAGAAGCAGAATCAGTAGCAGAAGAAGCTGAAGATGCAGAACCAGAAAGAGAAGCAGAAGGAATAGCAGAAGAACGAGAAGGAGAAATAGAAGGAGAAGCAGAAGGAGAAGCAGGAAAAGCAGACGAAACAGAAGCAGACGGAGAAGCAGAAGAAGGAGAAGGAGAAGCCGGAGCAGAAGAAGAAGCACAAGGAAAAGCACAAGCAGAAGGAGATGCAGAAGGAGAAGCAGGAAATGCAGAAGACGCAGAAGCAGAAGGAGAAGAAGAAGGAGAAGAATCAGAATCAGAAGAAGCAGAAGCAGAAATAGAAAGAGAAGCCGACGAAGAGAAGCTGAACGAGAAGCAGGAGAAGCAGAAGAAGCACAAGCGGGAGAAGCAGAAGAAGAAGAAACAGAAGAAGGAGAAGGAGCAGAAGCAGAAGGAGAAGCAGAAAGAGAAGCAGGAAAAGCAGAAGAAGCAGAAGCAGGAGAAGCAGAAGGAGAAGAAACAGGAGAAGGACAAGAAGCAGATAGAGAAGCAGTAGAAGCAGAAGAGGCAGGAAAAGCAGAAGCAGAAGAAAGAGAAGAAGAAGAAGACGAAGAAGAAGAAGAAGAAGAAGCAGCATAAGGAGAAGCATAAGGAGAAGTATAAGGAGAAGCAGTAGAAGGAGAAGAAGCAGAAGCAGGAGAAGCTGAAGCAGAAGAAAAAGAATAAGCAAAAGAAGCAAAAGCAGAAGCAGTGAGAGAAGCAGAAGAAGGAGAAGGAGAAGGAGCAGCAGAAGGAGAAGCAGAAGCAGAAAGAGAAGCATAAACACAAGGAGAACAAGAAGGAGAAGCAGGAGAATCAGAAGAAGCAGAAAGAGAAGGAGAAGAAGGAGGAGCAGAAGTAGAATCAGAAGAAACAGAATAAGAAGAAGCAGAAGAAACAGAAGCAAAAGAAACAGAAGAAGGAGAAGAGCAGAAGCAGAAGCAGAAGGAGAAGCAGAAGCAGAAGGAGAAGCAGAAAGAGAAGCAGGAGAACCAGAAGAAGCAGGAGAAGCAGAAGCAGAAGAAACAGGAGAAGCCGAAGAAGCAGAAGCAGAATGTGAAGCAGAAGGAGAAACAGAAGAAGCACAATCTGAAGCAGAAGCAGAAGAAACAGAAATAGTAGAATAAGCAGAAGCAGAAGCACCAGGACAAGCAGAAGAACAAGAAGGAGAAGGCGAAAGAGAAGGATTAGGAGTAGGAGAGGCAAAAGGATAAGCAGAAGCAGAAAGAGACGCAGAAGGAGAAGCAGCACGAGAAGTAGGAGAAGCAGGAGAAGCAGAAGCATGAGAAGCAGAAGAAAGAGAAGACGCAGAAGCAGAATGAGAAGCAGAAGGAGAAATTGAAGCAGAAGGAGAAGGAGAAGGACAAGAAGCAGAAGCAGAAGGAGAAGCAGAAACAGAAGGAGAAGCAGAAAGAGAAGAGGGAAAGCAGAAGAAGCAGAAGCAGGAGAAGCAGAAGCATAAGAATGCGAAGAAGCCGAAGCAGAACCTGAAGCAGAAGGAGAAGCAGGAGAAGCAGAAGAAGCAGAATCTGGAGAAGCAGAATGAGACACAGAAGGAGAAGCAGAAAGAGAAAGAGAATCAAAAGTAGAAGGAGGAGCAGAAGAAACAGAAGAAGTAGAAGCAGTAGCAGGTGTAGCAGAAGCAGAAGGAAAAGCAGAAAAACAGGAAGGAGAAGGAGAAACAGAAGGAGAAGTAGAAGGAGAAGCAGAAAGAGAAGCAGGTAAAGCAGAAGAAGAAGAAGCAGAAGGAGAATCAGAAGGAGAAGCAGAAGAAGGAGAAGGAGAAACCGAAGCAGAAGAAGATGCAGAAGGAGAAGCAGGAGAAGCAGAAGAAACAGAAGCAGAAGGAGAAGCACAAGAAGCAGAATCTGGAGAAGCAGAAGGAGAAGCAGAAGCAGAAAGAGAAGCAAAAGCAGAAGGAGAAGCAGAAGAAACAGAAGAAGCAGAGGCAGTAGCAGAAGAAGCAGAAGATTCAGAAGCAGAAGGAGAAGCAGAAGGAAAAGCAGAAGAAATAGAAGGAGAAGGAGAAACAGGAGTAGAAGCAGAAAGAGAAGCAGAAGAAGGAGCAGTAGAAGGAAAAGCAGCAGGAGAAACAGAAAGAGCAGCAGAAGGAGAAGCAGGAAATGCAGAAACAGGAGAAGAACAAGCAGAAGAAACAGGAGAAGGACAAGAAGCAGAAGCAGAAGGAGAAGCAGAAAAGAAGGAGGGGAAGCAGAAGAAGCAGAAGCAGGAGAAGCAGAAGCATAAGAATCCGAAGAAGCAGAAGCAGAACCTGAAGCAGAAGGAGAAGCAGGAGAAGCAGAAGAATCAGTATCTGGAGAAGCAGAATGAGAAGCAGAATGAGAAGCAGAAGCAGAAAGAGAATCAAAAGCAGAAGGAGAAGCAGAAGAAACAGAAGAAGTAGAAGCAGTAGCAGTTGTAGCAGAAGCAGAAGGAAAAGCAGAAGAACAAGAAGGAGATGGAGAAACAGAAGGAGAAGCAGAAAGAGAAGCAGGTAAAGCAGAAGAAGAAGAAGCAGAAGGAGAATAAGAAGGAGAAGCAGAAGAAGGAGAAGGAGAAGCAGAAGCAGAAGATGCAGAAGGAGAAGCAGAAGAAGCAGAAGCAGAAGGAAAAGCAGGAAAAGCAGAAGAAGCAGAAGCAAAAGGAGAAGCAAAAGAAGGAGAAGGAGAAGCAGAGGCAGAAGAAGAAGCATAAGGACAAGCACAAGCAGACGGAGATGCAGAAGGAGAAGCAGAAGAAGCAGAAGATGAAGGAGAAGCAGAAGTAGGAGAAGGAGAAGGAGGAGAAGCAGAAGGAGAAGCAGAAGCGGAATGAGAAGCAGAAAGAGAAGCAGGAGAAGCACAAAAAGCAGAAGCAGGAGAAGCCGAAAGAGAAGAAGCAGAATCAGAATCAGAAGTAGAAGCAGAAGCAGAAGGAGAAGCAGCAGAAGAAGTAGAATTAGAAATTCAGGCAGGAGCCGGGCACTGGTGGCTCATGCCTGTAATCCTAGCTACTCAGGAGGCTGAGATCTGAGGATCGCGGTTCAAAGCCAGCCCGGGCAAGAGAGAGCGTGAGACTCCTATCTCCAATAAACCACTGGAAAACCGGAAGTGGCGCTGTAGCTCAAGTGGTAGAGCGCTCGCCTTGAGCTGAATAGCTGAAGGACATCGCCCAGGCTCAGAGTTCAAGTCCCACGACCGACAAAAAAAAAAAAAAGAAATTCAGGCAGGAGAAACAGAAGAAGCAGAAGCAGAAGCAGAAGGCGAAGCAAAAAGAGAAGGAGAAGGAGAAGGAGAAGAAGCAGAAGCAGAAGGAGAAGCAGAAACAGAAGGAAAAGCAGAAAGAGAAGCAGGAGAAGCAGAAGAAGCAACAGCAGGAGAAGCAGAAGCAGAACCTGAAGCAGAAGGAGAAGCAAAAGAAGCAGAATCTGGAGAAGCAGAAGGAGAAGCAGAAGCAGAAAGAGAAGCAAAAGCAGAAGGAGAAGCAGAAGGAGAAGCAGAAGAAACAGAAGAAGCAGAGGCAGTAGCAGAAGAAGCAGAAGATGCAGAAGGAGAAGCAGAAGGAAAAGCAGAAGAACGAGAAGGTGAGGGAGAAGGAGAAACAGAAGGAAAAGCAGAAAGAGAAGCAGAAGTAGGAGCAGTAGAAGGAAAAGCAGCAGGAGAAGCAGAAAGAGCAGCAGAAGGAGGAGCAGGAGATGCAGAAACAGGAGAAGCATAAGCAGAACAAACAGGAGAAGGACAAGAAGCAGAAGCAGAAGGAGAAGCAGAAACAGAAGGAGAAGCAGAAAGAGAAGGAGGGGAAGCAGAAGAAGCAGAAGCAGGAGAAGCAGAAGCATAAGAATCCGAAGAAGCAGAAGGAGAACCTCAGGCAGAAGGAGAAGCAGGAGAAGCAGAAGAAGCAGAATCTGGAGAAGCAGAAGGAGAAGCAGAAGCAGAAGGAGAATCAAAATCAGAAGGAGAAGCAGGAGAAACAGAAGAAGTAGAAGCAGTAGCAGTTGTAGCAGAAGCAGAACGAGAAGCAGAAGGAAAAGCAGAAGAACAAGAAGGAGAAGGAGAAACAGAAGGAGAAGCAGAAGGAGTAGCAGAAAGAGAAGCAGGTAAAGCAGAAGAAGAAGAAGCAGAAGGAGAATTAGAAGGAGAAGCAGAAGAAGGAGAAGGAGAAGCAGAAGCAGAAGAAGGTGCAGAAGGAAAAGCAGAAGAAGCAGAAGCAGAAGGAGAAGCAGGAAAAGCAGAAGAAGCAGAAGCAAAAGGAGAAGCAAAAGAAGGAGAAGGAGAAGCAGAGGCAGAAGAAGAAGCATAAGGACAAGCACAAGCAGAAGGAGATGCAGAAGGAGAAGCAGAAGAAGCAGAAGATGAAGGAGAAGCAGAAGTAGGAGAAGGAGAAGGAGGAGAAGCAGACGCAGAAGGAGAAGCAGAAGCGGAATGAAAAGCAGAAAGAGAAGCAGGAGAAGCACAAGAAGCAGAAGCAGGAGAAGCCGAAAGAGAAGAAGCAGAAGAAGCAGAATCAGAATCAGAAATAGAAGCAGAAGCAGAAGGAGAAGCAGCAGAAGAAGTAGAATGAGAAATTCAGGCAGGAGAAACAGAAGAAGCAGAAGCAGAAGGCGAAGCAAAAAGAGAAGGAGGAGAAGGAGAAGTAGAAGAAGCAGCAGAAAAAGCAGAAAAACAAGCAGGAGAAGCAGTATCACAAAGAGAAGTAGAAGCAGAAGAAGCAGAAGCAGAAGAAGAAGCAGTAGAAGCATAAGAAGCAGAAGCAGGAGAAGTAGAAGCAGAAGATAAAGAAGAAGCATAAGAAGCAGAAGCAGAGGGAGAAACAGAAGAAGGAGAAAGAGCAGCAGAAGGTGAAGCAGAAGGAGATGCAGAAGCAGAAAGCGAAGCAGAAACAGAAGGAGAAGAAGGAGAAGATGGAGAATCAGAAGAAGCAGAAGCAGAATCAGAAAGAGAAGGAGAAGAAGGAGAAGGAGAAGCAGAAGGAGAAGGACAAGCAGGAGAAGCAGAAGAAGGAGAAGCGGGAGAAGCAGAAGAAGAAGAAACAGAAGAAAGAGAAGGAGCAGAAGGAGAAGCAGAAGCAGAAGGAGAAGCAGAAAGAGAAGCAGAAGAAGCAGAAGAAGCAGTAGCAGGAGAAGCAGAAGAAACAGAAGAAGCCCAAGAAGCAGAAGGAGAACCTGAAGCAGAAGGACAAGCAGAAGCAGCAGAAGCTGGAAAAGCAGAAGCAGAAGAAACAGAACAAGGAGAAGAAGCAGAAGCAGAACGAGAAGCAGAAGAAGGAGAAAGAGAAGGATTAGGAGTAGGAGGAGCAGAAGGAGAATCAGAAGCAGAAAGAGAAGCAGAAGGACAAGCAGAAGGAGAAACAGAAGAAGCAGAAGTAGGAGAAGCAGAAGCAGAATCAGAATGACAAGCACAAGAAGGAGAACTTGAAGGAGAAGGAGAATGAGACGGAGAAGAAGAAGGAGAAGTAGGAGAAGCAGAAGAAGAAGCAGGAGAAGCAGAAGCAGAAGAAACAGAAGAAGGAGAAGAGCAGAAGCAGAAGCAGACGGAGAAGCAGAAGCAAAAGGAGAAGCAGAACAAGCAGAAGCAGAAGCAGAAGAAGAAGAAACAGAAAAAGCAGAAGAAGCAGAAGAAGAAACAGCAGGAAAGCAGAAGAAGAAGAAGAAGAAGAAGAAAGAGAAGGATTAGGAGTAGGAGAAACAGAAGGATAAGCAGAAGCAGAAAGAGAAGGAGAATGAGAAGGAGAAACAGGAGAAGCAGAAGAAGCAGAAGCAGGAGAAGCAGAAGCAGAATGAAAAGCAGAAGTAGGAGAAATTGAAACAGAAGAAGATGCAGAAGGAGAAGCAGAAGCAGTAGTAGAAGCAGAAGAAGGAGAAGCAGAAGGAGAAGCATAAAGAGAAACAGAAGGAGAAGCAGGAGAAGCAGAAGCAGGAGAAACAGAATCAGAAGAAATAGAAGAAGGAGAAGAAGCAGAAGCAGAAAGAGAAGCAGAAACAGAAGGAGAAGCAGAAATAGAAGCAGAAGAAGCCGAAGAAGCAAAAGCAGAACCTAAAGCAGAAGGAGAAGCAGGAGAAGCAGAAGAAGCAGAATCTGGAGAAGAAGAAGGAGAACCAGAAGGCGAAGCAGAAGCAGAAAGAGAAGCAAAAGCAGAAGGAGAAGCAGAAGGAGAAGCAGAAGAAACAGAAGAAGCAGAATCAGTAGCAGAAGAAGCTGAAGATGCAGAACCAGAAAGAGAAGCAGAAGGAATAGCAGAAGAACGAGAAGGAGAAATAGAAGGAGAAGCAGGAAAAGCAGACGAAACAGAAGCAGACGGAGAAGCAGAAGAAGGAGAAGGAGAAGCCGGAGCAGAAGAAGAAGCACAAGAAAAGCACAAGCAGAAGGAGATGCAGAAGGAGAAGCAGGAAATGCAGAAGACGCAGAAGCAGAAGGAGAAGAAGAAGGAGAAGAATCAGAATCAGAAGAAGCAGAAGCAGAAATAGAAAGAGAAGCCGACGAAGAGAAGCAGAACTAGAAGCAGGAGAAGCACAAGCGGGAGAAGCAGAAGAAGAAGAAACAGAAGGAGAAGGAGCAGAAGCAGAAGGAGAAGCAGAAAGAGAAGCAGGAAAAGCAGAAGAAGCAGAAGCAGGAGAAGCAGAAGGAGAAGAAACAGGAGAAGGACAAGAAGCAGAAGCAGAAGGAGAAGCAGAAACAGAAAGTGAAGCGGAAAGAGAAAGAGGGGAAGCAGAAGAAGCAGAAGCAGGAGAAGCAGAAGTATAAGAATCCGAAGAAGCAGAAGCAGAACCTGAAGCAGAAGGAGAAGCAGAAGAAGCCGAATCTGGAGAAGCAGAATGAGAAACTGAAGTATAAGCAGAAACAGAAGCAGAAAGAGAATCAAAAGCAGAAGGAGAAGCAGAAGAAACAGAAGAAGCAGAATCAGTAGCAGAAGAAGCTG
>NW_012292606.1:0-2939 GCF_000151885.1 Dipodomys ordii | reverse complement strand
CAACGGGACACAGGGGGGACACAGCGGGACACAGCGGGACACAGTGGGGATAAAGCTTGAGACATAGCGGGGGACAGAGCAGGAGACAGCAGGGGACAAAGCGGGACACAGCGGGGGACAAAGCGGGACACAGCGGGGGACACAGCAGGGGACACATCGGGACACAGTGGTTGACACAGCGGGACAGAGCGGGGACACAGCTGGACACAGCGGGGTACACAGAGGGACACAGCGGGGACACTGCGGGGACACTGCAGGGACACAGCGGGACACAGCGGGGCCACAGCCGGACACAGCAGGGACACAGGATTGGTCACAGCGGAACAAAGTGGGGGACACAGCCGGACACAGCGGGGGACACAACAGGGGACACAGCGGGACACAGCGAAGACACAGCTGGACACTGCGGGGGACACAGCGGGACACAGCGGGGGACACAGCGAGACACAGAGTGGGACACAGAAGGGTACACAGTGGGACACAGAGGGGAACACAGCGGGACACAGCGGGACACAGCAGAACACAGCAGGACACAGTAGGGACACAGCAGTAGACAAAGCGGGACACAGCGGGGGACACAGCGGGGGACACAGCGGGACACAGTGGGACACAGCAGGGACACAGCTGGACTCAGCAGGGGACAGAGCAGTACACAGCGGGACACAGCGGAACACAGCGGGGGACACAGCAGGACACAGAGGGGGACACAGATTTTTACACAGCGGGACACAACGGGGAACAGAGCGAGGACACAGCGGGACCCAGTGGGACACAGCATCGATACAGCAGGGACACAGCGGAACACATTGGGGTACACAGCTGGGGACACAAAGGGACACATCGGGGGACACAGCGAGGACACAGCGGAACACAGCGTGGGACACAGCGAGGACACAGCGGGAGACAGCGGGACACAGTAGGGACACAGCAGTAGACACAGCGGGACAAAGCGGGGGACAGAGCGGGAGACAGCAGGGCACACAGCGAGGACACAGTGGGGGACACAGCGGGGACAGAGGGGAATCAGCGGGGGACACAGCGAGGGACATAGCGGGACACCACAGAACACAGCGGGACACAGCGGAAAACAGTGGTGACCCTGCGGGTACACAGCGAGGACACAGCGGGACACAGCGGGGGACACAGCGAGGACACAGCGGGCCACAGCGAGGACACAGGGGCTATGCAGCGGGGACACAGCGGGACACAGCGGGTCTCAGCAGGGACACAGCAGAACACAGCGTCGATACAGCGGGGACACAGCGAGACACAGTGTGGTACACAGCTGGGGACACAAAGGGACACATCGGGGGACATAGCAAGCACACAGCAGAACACAGAGTGGGACACAGCGAGGACACAGCGGGACACAGCGAGACACAGCGGGACACAGCAGGAACACAGCAGTAGACACAGCGGGACACAGCGGTGGACACAGCGGACACAGCGGGGGACACAGCGAGGTCACAGCAGTACCCAGCGGGACACAGCGTCGATACAGCGGGGACACAGTGGGACACAGCGGGGTACACAGCTGGGGACACAACGGGACACATCGGGGGAAACAACGAGGACCCAGCGGAACACAGCATGGGACATAGCGAGGACACAGCGGGACACAGCGGGACACAGCGGGGACACAGCAATAGACACAGTGGGACACAGTGGGGGACACAGCTGGACACAGCGGGGACTCACCGGGGGACACAGCGGGGGACAAACTGGGACACCACGGGACACAGTGGGACACAGCAGAACACAGCGGGGACCCTGCGGGAACATAGCGGACCACAGCGGGGTACACAGCAGGACACAGCGGGACACAGCGGGGGACACAGGGGGGACACAGCGGGACACAGTGGGGGACACAGCGAGGACACAGCTGGTCACAGTGGGACACAGCGGCGGACAAAGCGGGACAACACCGGACACAGAGTGACACAGTGTGACACAGCGGGCACACTGGGGGAACATAGCGTGACACAGCAGGGTACACAGCGGGAAACAGCGGGGACATGGCAGGGGCACAGCGGGACCAAGCGGGGTACACAGCAGGACACAGCGGGACACAGTGGGGGACACGCGGGGGACAGCAGGGAACAGAGAGAGGACACAGCGTTAGACAGCGGGGACACAGCGTGACACAGCAGGACACAGCAGGGACAGAGCGGGACAGAGCGTGACACAGCGAGGACACATTGGGACACAGCAGGGACACAGCGGAACTCAGCAGGGGACAAAGCAGTACACAGCAGGACACAGCAGGACACACCGGGGACACAGCAGGGACAGAGAGGGGGACACAGCGGGACACAGCGGGTCACAGCGGGGGACACAGAGGGGTACACAGCGGGACACAGCGGGGAACACAGCGATGACACAGCGGGACACAGCGTCGATGCAGCGGGGACACAGCGGGACACAGTGGGGTACACAGCTGGGGACACAACGGGACACAGCAGGGGACACAGCAAGGACACTGCGGAACACAGTGGGACACAGCGGGGCAAAGGGTGAGACCCAGCGGGGAACAGATCGGGAGACAGCGGGGGACACAGCGAGGACACAGCAGTCACACAGAGGGACACAGCGGGGACTCAGCTGGGGACACAGCGGGGGACAAAGCGGGACAACACTTAACACAGCGGGACACAGCGGGAAACAGCGGTGACCCAGCGGGGACACAGCAGGACACAGCGGGGGACACAGCGGGACACAGCGTGACACAGCGGGGACACAGGGAGGACACAACGGGACACAGCAGGGGACACAGCGAGGACACAGCGGAACACAGCGTGTTACACAGCAAGGACACAGTGGGACACAGCATGGACACAGCGGGACACAGCGGGACACAGCGAGAACACAGCGGGTTACACAGCGGGACACAGTGGACACAGCGGGGGATACAGGGAGGACACAGTGGGACACAGCGGGGA
>NW_012292605.1:0-4565 GCF_000151885.1 Dipodomys ordii | reverse complement strand
TAGTTTCTCACGGGGAACACAGTGAGGACACAGCGGGACAGAGCGGGGACACAGCTGGACACAGAGGGGTACACAGCGGGACACAGCAGGGACACAGCGGGGACACAGCGGGACACATCGGGGACACAAGCGGACACAGCAGGGACACAGCATTGGTCACAGCGGGGCACAGCGGGGGACACAGCCGGACACAGCGGGGGACACAGCAGGGAACACAGCGGGACACAGCGCGAACACAGCTGGACACTGCGGGGGACACAGCGGGACACAGCGGGGGACACAGCGGGACACAGCGTGATACACAGCGGGACACAGCCGGGGACACAGAGGGACACAGCGAGGACAACGCGGGGCACACAGCGGGGACACAGCTGGGGACACAGCGGGACACAGCAGGGGATACAGCGGGACACAGTGGCGGACAGAGGGGGGACAAAGCGGGACACAGCGGGGGACACAGCAAGGACACAGCGGGACACAGCGGGGACACAGCGGGACTTTGCTGGGGACACAGAGTGACACAGCGGGACACAGCTGGACACAGCGGGGACACAGCATGGACACAGCAGGGACACAGAGGGGGACAAAGCAGAACACAGCGGGACACAGTGGGGGACAAAGCGGAACACAGCCGGACACAGTTGGGGACACAGCGGGACCAAGCGGGGAACACAGCGAGGACACAGCGGGACACAGCTTCGGTACAGCGGGGACACAGCGGGACACAGAGAGGTACACAGCTGGGGACACAACGGGACACAGGGGGGACAAAGCAGGACACAGCGGGACACAGTGGGGACAAAGCTTGAGACACAGCGGGGGACAGAGCGGGAGACAGCGGGGGGCACAGCGGGACACAGGGGGGACAAAGGGGGACACAGCGGGGGACACAGCAGGACACAGCGGGGGTCACAGCGGGACACAACGGGGAACACAGCGAGGACCCAACAGGACCCGGCGGGACACAGCATCGATACAGCGGGGACACAGCGTTACACAGCGGGTTACAGAGCTGGGGACACAAAGGGACACAGTGGGGGACACAGCGGGACATAGCTGGACACAGCGCGGACAAAGCGTGAGACACAGCGGGGGACAGAGCGGGAGACAGCGGGGGACACAGCGAGGACACAGCCGGACACAGCGGGGACACAGCAGGGACACAACGCGGGACACAGTGGGACACAAAGGGACACAGTGGGGGACAAAACGGGACACAGCGGGGGACACAGAGGTGTACACAGCTGGTCACAGCGGGGAACACTGCGAGAACTCAAGGGGACACAGCTGGACCCTGTGGGGTACACAGCGGTACACAGCGGGCACAAAGTGGGGACACAGCGGTACAGAGCGGGACACAGCGGGGACAGATTGGGACAGAGCGGGATACAGCAAGGACCCATTGGGACACACCGGGGACAAAGCAGGGTCACAGCGTGGGACACAGCGGGACACAGGGGGTGACACAGCGGGACACAGCGTCGATACAGCAGGGACAGAGCGGGACAGAGCGGGACACAGAGGGAACACAGCGAGGACCCAGCGGGACCCAGCAGGACACAGCATCGATACAGCGGGGACACAGCGGGACACAGCGGGTTACACAGCTGGGGACACAAAGGGATACATCGGGGGACACACCGAGGACACAGCGGAACACAGCGTGGGACACAGCGAGGACACAGCGGGACACAGCGGGACACAGCAGGGACACAGCAGTAGACACAGCGGGACACAGCGGAGGACACAGCAGACACAGCGGGGGACACAGCGAGGTCACAGCGGTACCCAGCGGGACACAGCGTCGATATAGCAGGGACACAGCGGGACACAGCGGGGTACACAGCTGGGGACACAACGAGACACAGCAGGGGACACAGCGAGGACACAGCAGAACACAGCATGGGACACAGCGAGCACACAGCGGGACACAGCGTGAAAGAGCAGGGACACAGCAGGGACACAGCAGGGACACAGCGGGGGACACAGCCGAACACAACGGGACACAGCGGGGGGCACAGCAGGACACACCGGGGGACACAGCGGAGGACACAGCGGGACACAACAGGGAACACAGAGAGGACCCACCGGGACTCAGCAGGACACAGCGTCGATACAGTGGGGACACAGCGTTACACAGAGGGTTACACAGCTGGGGACACAAAGGGACACAGTGGGGGACACAGCGGGACACAGCGAGACACAGTGGGACACAGCGGGCTCAAAGCATGAGACACAGCGGGGGACACAGCGGGAGAAAGCGGGGGTCACAGCGGGACACAGTGGGGGACAGAGCGGGACACAACAGGGAACACAGCGAGGACCCAGCAGGACACAGCGGGACACAGCGTCGATACAGCGGGGACACAGCATTACACAGCGGGTTACACAGCTGGGGACACAAAGGGACACAGTGGGGGACACAGCAGGACAGAGCAGGACACAGTGGGACACAGCGGGCACAAAGCATGAGACACAGCGGGGGACACAGCGGGACACAGCGGGACACAGTGAGGACAATGCGGGGGACATAGCGGCGGACACAGCGGGACACAGCGGGGACACAGCGGGACCCAGCGGGGAAACAACTTGGACTCAGGGGGGGACACAGAGGGACAATGGTGGTCACAGCGGGACACAGCGGCGACACAGCAGGGACCCAGCGGCAGACACAGCCGGACACAGTGGGACACAGCGGGGACACAGCGGAACACAGCGGGGGACACAGCGCGGAACACAGCGGGTGACACAGCGGGGGACACAGCGGGACACAGCGGGTAACACAGCGAGGACCCAGCAGGACCCAGCAGGACACAGCGTTCATACAGCGGGGGACAGAGCGGGACACAGAGGGACACAGCGGAGGACAGAGAGGAACACAGCAAGGGACACAGGGAGGACACAGCGGGTCACAGCGGGAACACAGCGGGGACTCAGCGGGACACAGCGTAACACAGCGGGGACATAGCAGGGACACAGCAGGGACACAGCGGGGGACACAGCGGGACAAAATGGGACACAGTAGGGGACACAGCAAGACACAGTGGGGGACACAGCAGGGGACACAGCGGGAAACAGCGGGGGACACAGCGGAACACTGTGGGTGACAGAGCGTGGGACACAGCGAGACACAGTGGGGACAATGCTGGACACAGCGGGGACACAGTGGGAAAACAGCGTGACACAGCAGGACACAGCGGGACACAGCTGGGGACACAGCGGGACACAGCGGGGGACACTGCGGAGGACAGAGTGGGGGACACAGTGGGACACAAGGGGGAACACAGCGAAACCCAGCGGGACACAGCGGGACACAGCGGGGTACACAGCGGGACACAATGGGGACACAGAGGGGACACAGCCGGGACACAGCATTGGTCAGAGCGGGACACAGCAGGACACAGCGGGGGACACAGCGGGACACAGCGGGGGACACAGCAGGGAACACATCAGGACACAGCGGGACACATCGGGGACAGAGCGGGACACAGCGTGACACAGTCGGAAACAGCGGGGGACACTGCGGGACACAATGGGGGACACAGTGAGGACAGAGCGGGACAGAGCGGGGACACAGCTGGACACAGAGGGGTACACAGAAGGACACAGAGGGGAAACAGCGGGGACACATCGGGACACATCGGGGACACAACCGGACACAGCGGGGACACAACCGACACAGCGGGGACACAGCATTGGTCACAGCGGGGCACAGCGGAGGACACAGCCAGACACAGCGGGGGACACAGCAGGGGACACAGCGGGGGACACAGCGGGACACAGCGTGGTACACAGCGGGACACAGCGGGGTACACAGCGGGTGACACATCGGGACACAGAGGGGGACACAGAGTGTTACACAGCGGGACACAACGGGGAACACAGCGAGGACACAGCGGGACCCAGTGGGACACAGCGTCGATACAGCGGGGACACAGCGGGACACAGCGGGGTACACAGCTGGGAACACAAAGGGACACATCGGGGGACACAGCGAGGACACAGCGGAACACAGCGTGGGACACAGCGAGGACACAACGGGACACAGTGGTGGACACAGCGGGACAGAATGGGACACAGACGGGATAAAGCGTGAGACACAGCGGGGACACAGCGGGGACTCAGCTGGGGACACAGCGGGGGACAAAGCGGGACACCACGGAACACAGCAGGACACAGCGTGAAACAGCGGTGACCCTGCGGGGACACAGCGGGACACAGTGGGACAGAGTGGGGGACACAGAGGGACACAGAGGGGGATAGAGCGTGAGACACAGCGAGACACATCAGAGACAAAGCTGTACAAAGCGGGGTACACAGAGGGACACAGCGGGGAAACAGCGGGGGACACAGCGGGACACAGCGGGGGACACAGCGGGACACAGTGGGGAACACAGCGAAGACACAGCAGGACATAGCGGGACACAGCGTCGATACAGCGGGGACACAGCGGGACACAGCGGGGTACACAGCTGGGGACACAACGGGTCACAGCGGGGGACACATCGAGGACACAGCAGGACACAGCGGGGACACAGCGGGGACACAGCGAGGACACAGCGGGG
>NW_012292604.1:0-7505 GCF_000151885.1 Dipodomys ordii | reverse complement strand
AATTTGTCCTTGCTCTGTCACCCGCTGTGTACTTCTGTGTCCTTCCTGTGTCCCACGCTGTGTCCCGCTGTGTCCCCGCTGTGTCCCCCACTATGTCCCGCTTTGTCCCCCGCTGTGTCCCGCTCTGTCCTTGCTGTGTCCCCCACTGTGTGCCGCTGTGTCCTCGCTGTTTCCCCGCTGTGTCCCTGCTGTGTCCCTCTGTGTACCCCGCTGTGTCCAGCTTTGTACCCGCTGTGTCTCGCTGTTTCCCACGCTCTGTCCCACACTGTGTCCCGGAGTGTCCCATGCTGTGTCCTACTGTGTCCCCAGCTGTGTCCCGCTGTGTCCCCCGCTGAGTCCCCGTTGTGTCACCGCTGTGTCCCGCTGTGTCCTCGCTGTGTCCCCTGCTTTCTCCCTCTCTGTCCCTCGCTGTGTCTCACGCTTTGTCCCTGTTGTGTCCCACTGTGTCCCGCTGTGTCCGGCTGTGCCCCCACTGTGTCCCGTTGTGTCCAAAGCTGTGTACCATGCTGTGTAACGCTGTGTCCCCGCTGTATCGACGCTGTGTCTTGCTGTGTCCTCGCTGTGTTCCCCACTGTGTCCCGCTGTGTCCCGCTGTGTCCCCCGCTGTGTCCTCGCTGTGTCCCCTGCTGTGTCCCGCTGTGGCCTCACTGGGTCCCCAACTGTGTCCCGCTGTGTCCCCTGCTGTGTCCCGCTCTGTCCGGCTGTGTCCCGCTCTGTCCCCGCTGTGTCCCGCTGTGTCCCGCTGTGTCCCCGCTGTGTGCCTGCTGTGTTCCGCTGTGTCTGCCGCTTTGTCCCGCTGTGTCCCACTGTGTCCCCGCTGTGTCCCGTTGTGTCCCGCTGTGTCCCCGCTGTGTGCCCGCTGTGTCCCTCTGTGTACCCCGCTGTGTCCCGCTGTGTCCCGCTGTGTCACACTGTGTTCCGTGTTGTCCCGCTTTGTCCCCCGCTGTGACCTCGCTTTGTTTCCGGATGTGTCCCGCTGTGTACCACTCTGTGACCCCGCTGTGTCCCGCTCTGTACACGCTGTGTCCCGCTATGTTCCCGCAGTGTCCCCGCTGTGTCCCGCTGTGTCCTCGCTGTGTCCAGCGATGTGTCCCGTTGTGTCCTCAGCTGTGTACCCCGCTGTGTCCCGCTGTGTCCCCTCTGTATCGACGCTGTGTCCTGCTGGGTCCCGCTGGGTCCTCGATGTGTTCCTCGTTGTGTCCCGCTGTGTCCCCCGCTGTGTCCCTCGCTGTGTCCCTGCTGTGTCCCTGCTGTGTCCCCGCTGTGTCCCGCTGTGTCCCGCTTTGTCCTCGCTGTGTCCCAAGCTGTGTACCGCTGTGTCCCCCACTGTGTCCCGCTGTGTCCTGCTGTGTCCCCGCTTTGTCCCACTGTGTCCCCCGCTGTGTCCCGCTGTGTACCGCTGTGTCTCGCTGTGTCCCGGTGTGTCCCACTGTGTCCGCGCTGTGTTCCCGGCTGTGTCCCGCTGTGCACCCCTCTGTGTCCCCCGCTGTGTCCCGCTGTGTCCCCCGCTGTGACCCGCTGTGTCCCGCTTTGTCCCCCGCTGTGTCCCCACTGTGTGCCCCCTGTGTCCCGCTGTGTACCCCGCTGTGTTCAGCTATGTTCCCGCTGTGTCCCGCTGTGTCCCCTCTCTGTCCCCTGCTGTCCCCCTTTGTGTCTCCCGCTGTGTCCCCTCTCTGTCCCCTGCTGTCCCCCGCTGTGTCTCCCGCTGTGTCCCGCTGTGTTGCCCGCTTTGTCCCGCTGGGCCCCTGCAGTGTCCCCGCTGTGTCACACTGTGTCACACTGTGTCCCGTGTTGTCCCGCTTTGGCCCCCGGTGTGACCTCGCTGTGTTTCTCGCTTTTTCCCGCTGTGTACCCTTCTGTGTCCCCCGCTGTGCCCCGCTGTGTACCCCGCTGTGTCCAGCTGGGTCCTCTCTTTGTCCCTCGCTGTCTCCTGCTTTGTCCCACGCTGTGTCCCGCTGTGACCCACTGTGTCCTCGCTGTGTCCCTTGCTGTGTCCCGCTGTGTTCCCCGCTGTGACCCTCTGTGTCCCGCTGTGTCCCCCACTGTGTCCCTGCTGTCTCCCCGCTGTGTCCCACTGTGTCCCGCTGTGTCCCGCTGTGCCCCCTCTGTGTCCCGTTGTGTCCACAGTGTGTACCACACTATGTAACGCTGCCTCCCCGCTGTATCGACGCTGTGTCCCGTTGTGTCCCGCTGTGTCCTCGCTGTGTTCCCCACTGTGTCCTGCTGTGTCCCCCGCTGTGTCCCCCGCTGTGTCTTCGCTGTGTCCCCTGTTGTGTCCCACTGTGTCCTCACTGGGTAGCCCACTGTGTCCCGCTGTGTCCCCCGCTGTCCCCCGCTGTGTCCCGCTGTGTCCCGCTGTGTCCCCTGCTTTATCTTGCTGTGTCCCACAGTGTCCCCGCTGTGTCCCGCTGTGTAACACTGTGTCCCGTGGTGTCCCATTTTGTCCCACGCTCTGTCCCCAGCTGCGTCCCCCGCTGTGACCCGCTGTGTCCCGCTGTGTCCCCCGCTGTGTCCCCACTGTGTGCCCCCTGTGTCCCACTGTGTACCCCGCTGTGTCCAGCTGTGTTCCTGCTGTGTTCCTTCTGTGTCCCGCTGTGACCCGCTGTGTTCCCAGCTCTGTCCCGCTGGGTACCCCTCTGTGTCCCCCTCTGTGTCCCGCTGTGTTCCCCGCTGTGTCCCGCTGTGTCCCGCTGTGTCCCCCGCTGTGTCCCTGCTGTGTCCCCGCTGTGTCCTGCTGTATACTGCTGTGTCCCCCGCTGAGTCCCGCTGTGTCCCCGCTGTGTCCCGCTGTGTTCCCCATGTGTCCCCAGCTGTGTCCCACCGTGTCCCACTGTGTCCCCCACTGTTTCCCCCGCTGTGTCCGGCTGTGTCCCCCGCTGTGTGCCGCTGTGTCCCGCTATGTCCCCCGCTTTGTCCTGCTGTGTCCCCGCAGTGTCCCCGCTGTGTCCCGCTGTGTCACACTGTGTCCCGTGGTGTCCCACTTTGTCCCCCGCTGTTTCCCCCGCTGTGTCCTCCGCTGAGTCCCCTCTGTATCGACGCTGTGTCCCGCTGTGTCCCGCTGTGTCCTCGCTGTGTTCCTCGCTGTGTCCCGCTGTGTCCCCTGCTGTGTCCCCCGCTGTGTCCTCGCTGTGTCCCCAGCTGTGTCCCGCTGTGTCCTCGCTGGGTCCCCCGCTGTGTCCCGCTGTGTCCCCCACTGTGTCCCGCTGTGTCCAACTATGTCCCGCTCTGTCCCCGCTGTGTCCCGCTGTGTCCCGCTGTGTCCCCGCTGTGTGCCCGATGTGTCCCGCTGTGTACCCCGCTGTGTCCAACTGTGTCACCGAGGTGTCCCGCTGTGGCCCTACTCTGTCTCCGCTCTGTCCCCCGCTTTGTTCCGCTGTGTCCCTCTGTGTCCCCCGCTTTGTCCTACTGTGTCCCCACAGTGTCCCGCTGTGTCCCGCTGTGTCTCACTGTGTCCCGTGGTGTCCCTCTTTGTCCCCCGCTGTGTCCCCCACTGAGTCCCCTCTGTGTGGCCGCTGTGTCCTGCTGTGTGCTCGCTGTGTCCCCCGCTGTCTCCCGCTTTGTCCCCTGCTGAGTTCCGCTGTGTCCCGCTACGTCCTCGCTGTGTCCCCCGCTGTGGCCCGCTGTGTCCCTGCTATGTCCCCAGCTTTGTTCTGCTGTGTACCGCTCTGTACCCCGCTGTGTCTCGCTATGTTCCCGCAGTGTCCCGCTTTGTCCCGCTGTGTCCCGCTGTGTCCTCGCTGTGTCCCCCGCTGTGTCCTGTTGTGTCCCCAGCAGTGTCCCGCTGTGTCCTTGCTGTGTCCCCCGTTGTGTCCCGCTTTGTCCCCGCTGTGTCCCGCTGTGTCCCGCTGTGTCCCCCGCTGTGTCCCGCTGTGTCCCCTGCTGTGGCCACACTGTGTCACGCTGTGTTTCGCTGTGTCCGGCTGTGTCCTCGCTCTGTCTCCCTCAGTGTACATATGTGTCACGCTCTGTCCCTTCTGTGTCCCTCTGTATCCAACTCTGTCCCCGCTGTCTGTCCACTGTGCCCCGCTGAGTACCCTTCTGTGTCCAGCTGTGTCCCCTCTGTGTCCCGCTGTGTCCCTTCTCTGTCCCCCGCTGTCCACAGCTGTGTCCCCCGGCTGTGTCCCGCAGCGTCTCCGCTGTGTCCCGCTGTGTCCTACTGTATCGCTTGATGTCCCCTTTTTTACCTCTATGTTCCATGATGAGTCCCCTCTGTGTCCCCGCTGTGTCCAGCTGTGTCCTCGCTGTGTCCTCCGCTGTCTCCTTCTTTGTCCCACGCTGTGTCCTACTGTGTCCCACTGTGTCCCTGCTGTGTCCCCTGCTGTGTCCCGCTGTGTCCCGCTGTGTCCCCCGCTGTGTCCTGCTGGGTCCCGCTGTGTCCCCACTGTGTCCCTGCTGTGTCCGGCTGTGTACCCCGCTGTGTCCCGCTGTGTCCCGATGGGTCCCCCGCTGTGTCCCGCTTTGTCCCCGCAGGTTCACCGCTGTTTCACGCTGTGTCCTGCTGTGTTCCGTGGTGTTCCGTGGTGTCCCGCTTTGTCCCCCGCTGTGTCCCGCTGTGTCCACTGCTGGGTCCCCGCTGGGTCCCGCTGTGTCTCGCTGTTTCCCGCTGTGTCCTCGCATTGTCCCATGCTGTGTTCCGCTGTGTCCTCCCTGTGTCCTCCGCTGTGTCCCGCTGTGTCCCCCGCTGTGCCCCGCAGTGTCCCGCTGTGTCCCGCTGTGTCCTCGCTGTATCCCACTGTGTCCCCCCTGTTTCCCCGCTGGGTCCTGCTGTGTCCCGCTGTGTCACCACTGTGTCCCGCTGTGTCCCCGCTCTATAGACGCTGTATCCCGCTGTGTCCCCCGCTGTGTCCCGCTGGGTCCCGCTGTGTCCCCCGCTGTGTCCCGCTGTGTCCCCGCAGGTTCACCGCTGTTTCACGCTGTGTCCTGCTGTGTTCCTTGGTGTCCAGCTTTGTCCCCCGCTGTGTCCCGCTGTGTCCACTGCTGGGTCCCCGCTGTGTCCCGCTGTGTCTCGCTGTGTCCCGCTGTATCCTCGCTTTGTCCCATGCTGTGTTAAGCTGTGTCCTCCCTGTGTCCCCCGCTGTGTCCCGCTGTGTCCCCCTCTGTGCCCCGCAGTGTCCCGCTGTGTCCCGCTGTGTCCCCCGCTGTGCCCCGCAGTGTCCCGCTGTGTCCCGCTCTGTCCCCCACTGTGTCCCGTTGTGTCAACAGCTGTGTACCCCGCTGTGTCCCGCTGTGTCTCTGCTGTATCGATGCTTTGTCCCGCTGGGTCCTGCTGTGTCTCTCTCTCTGTGTTCCCCACTGGGTCCTGCTGTGTCCCCCGCTGTGTCACTCGCTGTGTCCCCCGCTGTGTCCCGCTGTGTCCCGCTGTGTCCCCCGCTGTGTCCTTGCTGTGTTCCCGCTGAGTCCCTCTATGTCCCGCAGTGTCCCCTGCTGAGTCCCGTTGTGTCACCGCTGTGTCCCGCTGTCTCCCCGCTCTATCGACGTTCTGTCCCGCTGGGTCCCGCTGTGTCCTCTCTTTGTTCCCCGCTGTGTGCCGCTGTGTCCACTGCTGGGTCCCTCGCTGTGTCCCGCTGTGTCCCCGGCTGTGTCCCGCAGTGTCCCCACCTGTGTCCCGCTGTGTCACCACTGTGTCCCGCTTTGTCCTCACTGTGTCCCCCGCTGTGTCCTGCTTTGTCCCTGCTGTGTACCCCGCTGTGTCCCGCTGTGTCCCCCGCTGTGTCCCGCTGTGTCCCCTGCTGTGTCCCCACTGTGTCACGCTGTGTTTCGCTGTGTCCGGCTGTGTCCTTGCTCTGTCTCCCTCAGTGTCCAGCTGTGTCCTCCCTGTGTCCCCCGCTGTGTCCCGCTGAGTCCCCTGCTGTGTCCCGCTGTGTCCTGCTGTGTCATGCTCTGTCCCCTCTGTGTCCCTCTGTGTCCAGCTCTGTCCCTGTTGTGTGTCCGCTGTGCCCCGCTGTGTACCCTTCTGTGTCCAGCTGTGTCCCCTCTGTGTCCCGCTGTGTCCCTTCTCTGTCCCCCACTGTCCACCGCTGTGTCATCCGGCTGTGTCCCGCAGTGTCCCCGCTGTGTCCCGCTGTGTCCTACTGTGTCCCGTGGTGTCCCGCTTTTTCCCCTCTATGTCCTCTGCTGAGTCCCCTCTGTGTCCCCGCTGTGTCCCCCGCTGTGTCCCCCGCTATGTCCCGCTGTGTCCCCCGCTGTGTCCCGCTCTGTCCTTGCTGTGTCCCCCACTCTGTGCCACTGTGTCCTCGCTGTGTCCCCCGCTGTGTCGCGCTGTGTCCTTTTGTGTCAAGCTGTTTCCCCGCTGTGTCCCTCTGTGTACCTCGCTGTGTCCAGCTTTGTCCCCGCTGTTTCTCGCTGTGTCCCACACTCTGTACCACACTGTGTCCCGCAGTGTCCCCCGCTGTGTCCTGCTGTGTCCCCCGCTGTGTCCCGCTGTGTCCCCTGCTGAGTCCCCGCTGTGTCACCGCTGTGTCCCGCTGTTTCCACGCTGTGTCCCCTGCTGTCACCCTCTCTGTCCCCCGCTGTGTCTCACGCTTTGTCCCTGCTGTGTCCCACTGTGTCCCCGCTGTATCGACGCTCTGTCCCACTGTGTCCCGCTGTGTCCTCGCTGTGTTCCCCGCTGTGTCCCGCTGTGTCCCCTGCTGTGTCCCCCGCTGTGTCCTTGCTGTGTCCCCTGCTGTGTCCCGCTGTGTCCTCACTGGGTCCCCCACTGTGTCCCGCTGTGTCCCCCGCTGTGTCCCGCATGTCCGGCTATGTCCTTCTCTGTCCCCGCTGTGTCACACTGTGTCCCGCTGTGTCCCCGCTGTGTGCCTGTTGTGTCCCGCTGTGTCCCACTGTGTCCCCGCTGTGTCCCGCTGTGTCCCCCGCTGTGTCCCCCGCTGTGTCCTTGCTGTGTCCCTGCTGTGTCCCGCTGTGTCCTCACTGGGTCCCACACTGTGTCCCGCTGTGTCCCCCGCTGTGTCCCGCTGTGTCCGGCTATGTCCCTCTCTGTCCCCACTGTGTCCCGCTGTGTCCCGCTGTGTCCCCGCTGTGTGCCTGCTGTGTCCCGCTGTGTCCCACTGTGTCCCCGCTGTGTCCCGCTGTGTCCCGCTGTGTCCCCGCTGTGTGCTCGCTGTGTCCCGCTGTGTACCCCGCTGTGTCCAGCTCTGTCACCGCATTGTCTCGCTTTGGCCACTCTCTGTCTCCGCTGTCCCCCGCTGTGTGCACCGCTGTGGCCCGCTGAGTCCCTCTGTGTCCCCCGCTTTCTCCTTCTGTGTCCCGCAGTGTCCACGCTGTGTCCCGCTGTGTAACACTGTGTCCCGTGGTGTCCCACTTTGTCCCACGCTGTGTCCCCCGGTGAGTCCCCTCTGTGTCGCCGCTGTGTCCCCCTGTGTCCTCGCTGTGTCCCCCGCTGTCTCCCGCTTTGCCCGCTGTGTTCCGCTGTGTCCCGCTGTGTCCCCGATGTGTCCCCAGCTGTGTCCCGCTGTGTCCCGCAGTGTACCCCGCTGAGTCCCGCTGTGTCCCCGCTGTAACGACGC
>NW_012292603.1:0-4938 GCF_000151885.1 Dipodomys ordii | reverse complement strand
GGACACAGCGGGACACAGTGTGTGACAATGCGGGAACATAGTGGGACACAGCGGGTACACAGCGGGACATAGCGGGACACAGCGGGGGACACAGTGGGACACAGCGGGGGACACAGGGAGGACACAGCGGGACACAGCGGGGACACAGCGGGGACTCAGCTGGGGACACAGCAAGGGACAAAGCGGGACACCACGGGACACAGCGGGACACAACGGAACACAGCGTGGACAATGCGGGACCATAGCGGGAGACACAGCGGGACACAGCCAGACACAGCGGGGGACAGAGCGGGACACAACTGGTTACACAGCGAGGACACAGCGGGACCCAGTGGGACACAGCATCAATACAGCAGGACACAGTGTTACACAGCAGGTTACACAGCTGGGGACACAAAGGGACACAGTGGAGGACACAGCGGGACAAAGCGGGGGACACAGCAAGGGACAAGCGGGACACCACAGAACACAGCGGGACACAGCGGGACAGAGTGGGGACACTGCGGGGACACAGCGGGACACAGCGGGGGACACAGCGGGACACAGCGGGACACAGCGTGGACAATGCGGGAACATAGCGGGACACAGCGGGACACAGCGGGACACAGCAGGACACAGCAGGGGACACAGCGGGGACACAGCGGGACACAGCGGGGAACATAGCGAGGACACAGCGGGACACAACGGGACACAGCGTCGATACAGCGAGGACACAGCAGGGACACAGCGGGAGACACAGCGGGACACAGCGGGACACAGTGGGGGACACAGCGGGACACAGAGGAGAACACAGAGGGGTACACAGCGGGACACAGCGGGGAACACCATGAGGACACAGCGGGACACAGCGGGACACAGCGTCGATACAGCGGGGACACAGCAGGGACACAGCGGGGTACCCAGCTGGGGACACAATGGGACACAACGGGGGACACAGCGAGGACCCAGTGGAACACAGCGTGGGACAAAGCGAGGACAAAGCGGGACACAGCGGGACACAGCAGGGGACACAGCGAGGACACAGCGGGTCACAGCGGGACACAGCGTGGGACAAAGCAGGAGACAGCGGGGGACACAGCGAGGACACAGCTGGACACAGCGGGGACACAGCAGGGACTCAGCGAGACACAGCGGGACACAGCATGGACAATGCGGGAATATCGCACGACACAGCGGGGGTACACAGCGGGACACAGCGGGACACAGCGTCGATACAGCGGGGACACAGCAGGACACAGCAGGGTACACAGCTGGGGACACAACGGAACACAGCGGGGAACACATCGAGTACACAGCAGGACACAGCAGGGACACAGCGGGGACACTGCGGGAACATAGCAGGACACAGCGGGGTAAACAGCGGGACACAGCTTGGGACACAGCGGGGACATAGCGGGACACAGCGGGGGACACAGCGAGGACACAGTGGGACACAGCGTGGGACAAAGTGGGAGACAGCGGGGCACACAGCGAGGACACAGCATGACACCGAGGGGACTCAGCGGGGGACACAGCGGGGACACAGCAGGGACACAGCGGGGGACACAGTAGGACAGAGCGGGGGACACAGCGGGGGACAGAGGGGGACACCACGAATAACAGAGCAAGGACACAGCGGGACCCAGCGTGACATAGCCTCGATACAGCGGGATTCACAGCGTTACACAGTGGGTTACACAGCTGGGGACACAAAGGGACACAGTGGTGGACACAGCAGGACACAGCGGGACAGAGTGGGATACAGACGGGATAAAGCGTGAGACACAGCGGGGGACAGAGCGGGAGACAGCGGGGGACACAGCGAGGACACAGCGGGACACAGCGGGGACACAGCGGAGACACAGCGGGGACTCAGCTGGGGACACAGCGGGGGACAACGCGGGACACCACGGAACACAGCGGGACACAGCGCGAAACAGCGGTGACCCTGCAGGGACACAGCGGGACACAGCGGGGGACACAGCGGGAAACAGCGGTACAGAGTGGGGGACACAGCGGGAGACAGCGGGGGACACAGCGAGGACACAGTGGGACACAGCGTGGGACAAAGTGGGAGACAGCGGGGCACACAGCGAGGACACAGCAGGACACCGAGGGTACTCAGCGGGGGACACAGCTGGGGACAAAGCTGGACACCATGGGACACAGTGTGACACAGCGGGACACAGCGGCGACACTGCGGGGACACAGCGGGACAAAGCGGGGGACACAGCCTGACACAACGGAGTACACAGCGGGACACAGCGGGCACAAAGTGGGGACACAGCGTGACACAGCAGGACACAGCAGGGACAGAGCGGGACAAAGCGGGACACATCAGGACACAGCGGGGGACACAGCGGGACACAGCAGGGGACACAGCGAAGACACAGCCGGACACAGCGGGAGACACAGCGAGGACACAGCGGGACACAGCGGGGGAAAAAGCGGGACACAGCGGGGACACAACGGGGGAAATAAGCGGGACACAGCGGGGACACAGCAGTGGACACAGCGGGACACAGCAGGGGACACAGCGGGCCACAGCGGGGGACAGAGCAGGGGACACAGGGGGGACACAGCGTGACACAGCGGGGACACAGAAGGACTCAGCGGGGGACACAGCAGTATACAGCAGGACACAGCAGGGACACAGCGGGACCCAGCGGGACACAGCAGTACACAGCGGGACACAGCGGGGACACAGCAGGGACACAGCGTGGGACACAGCGGGACACAGAGGGGGACACAGAGGGGTACACAGCGTGACACAGCGGGGACACACCGGGACACTGAGGGTCACAGCAGGGACACAGCGGGACACAGCGGGACACAGCAGGACACAGCGGGACACAGCGGGGACACATCAGTAGACACAGCGGGACCCAGTGGGGGACAAAGCGGGACACAGCGGGGACCCACCGGGGGCACAGCGGGGGAAAACCTGGGACACCACGGGACACAGTGGGACACAGCGTGACACAGCGGGGACACTGCGGGAACCTAGCGGGACACAGCGGGATACACAGCGGGACACAGAGGGACACAGCGGGGGACACAGCGGGGACACAGCGGGACACAGTTTGGGGCAAAGCAGGAGACAGCGGGGGAGAAAGCGAGGACACAGCTGGACACAGCGGGGTACACAGCGGGACACAGAGGGGGACACAGAGGGGTACAAAGCGGGACACAGGGGGAAACAAAGCGAGGACACAGGGGGGGACAAAGCGGGACACCACGTGACACAGTATGACACAGCGGGACACAGAGGGGACACTGCAGGGACACAGCGTGACAAAGCGGGGGACACAGCGGGACACAGCGGGGGACACAGCGGGGGACAGCAGGGGACACAGAGGGGTACACAGCAGGACACATTGCTAAACAAA
Organism: Dipodomys ordii; assembly: GCF_000151885.1. Lineage (NCBI taxonomy): Eukaryota > Metazoa > Chordata > Mammalia > Rodentia > Heteromyidae > Dipodomys > Dipodomys ordii. The sequence goes on along the minus strand of NW_012292603.1, from coordinate 1,570 downwards.
GCGAGGACACGGGGGGGGACAAAGCGGGACACCACGGGACACAGTGTGACACAGCGGGACACAGCGGGACACACCGGGGACACAGCAGGGACACAGCGGGGGACACAGCGAGATACAGCGGGTGACACAGAGGAGTACACAGCGGGACACAGCGGGGAACACAGCAAGGACACAGTGGGACCCAGCGGGACCCAGCGGGACAGAGCGGGGGACACAGAGGGGTACACAGTGGGGGACACAGCGGGACACATCGGGGACACAGCGGGACACAGCGGGACACAGAGGGGGACACAGCGAGGACACTGCGGGACATAGCGGGGGGAAAAGCGGGACACAGTGGGGACACAGCAGTGGACACAGCGGGACACAGAGGGACACAGCGGGGACACAGCAGGACTCAGTGGGGGACACAGCAGTATACAGCAGGATACGGCGGGGACACAGCAGGGACACAGCGGAACACAGCAGGAAACACAGCGGGACACAGAGGGGGACAAAGAGGGGTACACAGTGGGACACAGTGTGTAATACAGCGAGGACACAGCGAGATCCAGCGGGACACAGCGTCGATACAGCGGCGACACACCGGGACACTGAGGGTCACAGCAGGGACACAGCGACACACCAGGACACAGCGTGGGACACAGCTGGACACAGCGGGGGACACAGCGAGGACGCAGCGGGACACAGCGGGGACACAGCAGTAGACACAGCGGGACCCAGTGGGGGACAAAGCGGGACACAGCGGGGACTCACCCGGGGACACAGCGGGGGAAAACTTGGGACACCACGGGACACAGTGGGACACAGCGGGACACAGCGGGGACATTGCGGGAACATAGCGGGACACAGCGGGGTACACAGCGAGACACAGCGGGACACAGCGGGGGACACAGCGGGGACACAGAGGGACACAGTGTGGGGCAAATAAGGAGACAGCGGGGGACACAGCGAGGACACAGCTGGACACAGGGGGTACACAGCGGGACACAGTGGGGGACACAGAGGGGTACACAGCGGGACACAGCGGGAAACAAAGCGAGGACACAGGGGGGGGACAAAGCGGGACAACACGGGACACAGTGTGACACAGCGGGACACAGCGGGGACACTGCAGGGACACAGCGGGAAACAAAGCGAGGACACAGGGGGGGGACAAAGCGGGACAACACGGGACACAGTGTGACACAGCGGGACACAGCGGGGACACTGCAGGGACACAGCGGGACAAAGCGAGATCCACCGGGAAACAGCGTCCATACAGCGGGGACACAGCGGGACACAGCGGGGTAAACAGCTGGGGACACAATGGGACACATCGGGGGACCCAGCGAGGACCCAGCGGAACACAGCGTGGGACACAGCGAGGACACAGCGGGACACAGCGGGGACACACCGGGACACTGATCGTCACAGCAGGGACACAGCAGGACACAGGGGGACACAGCAGGACACAGCGTGGGACACAGCTGGACACAGTGGGGGACACAGCGAGGACACAGCGGGACACAGCGGGGACACAGCATTAGACACAGTGGGACACAGTGGGCGACAAAGCGCGACACAGCGG
>NW_012292602.1:0-2568 GCF_000151885.1 Dipodomys ordii | reverse complement strand
TTGGTATACAGCGGGAACACAGCTGGACACAGCGGGGGACATGGCGAGAACACAGCGGGGACAGAGCAGGACACAGCGGGGGACAAAGCGGGAGACAGCGGGAACACAGCGAGGACACAGCGGGACACAGCGGTGACACAGAGGGGACTCAGCGGGGACACAGTGGGGGACAAAGCAGGACACCACGGGACAGTGTGACACAGCGGGACACAGCGGGGACACTGAGGGGACACAGCGGTACAAAGCGGGGGACACAACGGGGACTCAGCGGGGGACACAGCGGGGGACAAAGCGGGACACCACGGAACACAGCAGGACACAGCGGGAAACAGCGGTGATCCTGCGGAGACACAGTGGGACACAGCGGGGGACACAGCGGGGGACAGCAGGGGACAGAGAGGGGACACAGCGGGACACAGCAGGGACACAGCTGGACACAGCGGGGTACACAGAGGGACACAGCGGGCACACAGTGGGGACACAGCGGGACACAGCGGGGACAGAGCGGGACAGAGCATGACACAGCGAGGGCACATTGGGACACAGCGGGAACACAGCGGAACTCAGCGGGGGACACAGCAGTACACAGCAGGACACAGTGGGACACACCGGGGACACAGCAGGGACACAATGGGGGACACAGCGGGACACAGCGGGTCACAGCAGGGGACACAGCGGGAACATAGCGGGACACAGCGGGGTATACAGCAGTACACAGCAGTGGACACAGCAGGGACACAGCGGGACACAGCGGGGGACACAGCGAGGACACAGCGGGTCACAGCGGGACACAGTGTGGGACAAAGCAGGAGACAGCGGGGGACACAGCGAGGACACAGCTGGACATAGCAGGGTACACAGCGGTTCACAGCGGGGGACACAGAAGGGTACACAGTGGGACACAGCGGGAAACACAGCGAGGTCACAGCGGGGGACAAAATGGGACAACACGGGACACAGTGTGACACAGTGGGACACAGCGGGGACACTGTAGGGGCACAGCAGGACAAAGCGGGCTACAAAGCAGGACACAGCGGGACACAGCGGGGTACACAGCGGGGGACAGCAGGGGACAGAGAGGGGACACAGCGGGACACACCGGGGACACAGCTGGACACAGCGGGGTATACAGCTGGACACAGGGGGCACACAGTGGGGACACAGCGGGAGACACAGCGGGACACAGTGGGTCACAGCGGGGACACAGCGGGACACAGCGGGGGACACAGAGGGGTACACAGCGGGACACAGCCGGGAACACAGTGCGGACACAGCGGTACACACCGTGACACAGCGTCAATACAGCAGGGACAGAGCGGGTCACAGCAGGGACACAGCGGGACACAGCGGGACACAGCAGGGGACACAGCGGGATACAGCGGGGACACAGCGGGACACAGCGGGACACAGCGGGGGACACAGCGGAACACAGCGTGGGACACTGCGAGGATACAGCGGGACACAGTCGGACACAGCGGGGACACAGCAGGGACACAGCAGGGACACAGCGGGGGACACAGCGAGGGACACAGCAGGACACAACAGGGAACACAGCGAGGACCCAGCGGGACCCAGAAGGACACAGCGTCGATACAGCGGGGACACAGCGGGATACAGCGGGGTACACAGCTGGGGACACAACGGGACTCAGCGGTGGACACAGCGAGGACACAGCGGGACACAGCAGGGACACTGCGGGAACATAGCGGGACACAGCCGGGTAGACAGCGGGACACAGCGGCGGACACAGAGTGGTACACAGCGGGACACAGCGGGAAACACAGCGAGGTCACAGCGGGGGACAAAGCGGGACACACGGGACACAGTGTGACACAGCGGGACACAGTGGGGACACTGCAGAGACACAGCGGGACAAAGCAGGGGACACAGCGGGACAAAGCGGGACACAGCGGGGGACACAGCGGGGGACAGCAGGGGACAGAGAGGGGACACAGCGAGAAACAGCGGGGACACAGCTGGACACAACGGGGTACACAGCGGGACACAGCGGGCACACAGTGGGGACACAGCGGAACACAGCGGGACACAGTGGGGACAGAGCGGGACAGAGCGTGACACAGCGAGGACACATTGGGACACAGCGGGGACACAGCGGAACTCAGAGGGGGACACAGCAGTACAAAGTGGGACACAGTGGGAAACAGCGGGGGACAGAGCGAGGACACAGCGGGACACAGGGGGGACACAGAGAGGACACAGCGGAACACAGTGGAGGAAAATGTGGGACACAGCGAGGACACAGCAGTGGACACAGTGGGACACAGCGGGGGACACAGTGAGGACACAGCGGGGGACAAAGCAGGGGACAGGGCGGGACACAGGGGTACACAGCGGGGGACACAGGGAGGACACAGCGGGACACAGCAGGGACACAGCGGGACTCAGCGGAGGACACTGCAGTATACAGCAGGACACAGCGGGTCACAGCAGGGACACAGAGGAGGACACAGCGGGACACAGCAGGACACAGCGGGGGACACAGCTAGGACACAGCAGGACACATAGGGGGACACTGAGGGGTACACAGCGGGACACAGCAGGGAACAC
>NW_012292601.1:0-7508 GCF_000151885.1 Dipodomys ordii | reverse complement strand
TTCTCACACATCCGGACCCAGTGGAACACAGTGTGACACAGTGGGGACACAGCAGGGGACACAGCGGGACACAGTGGGAGACACAGGAGGGACAAAGCGGGACACAGCGGGGGACACAGCGGGACACAGCGGGACACAGCGGGGACACAGCAGGGAAACAGCGGGACACAGTGGGGGACACAGGGGGGACAAAGTGGGACACAGCGGGAGACACAGCGGGGGACACAGCGGGGGACACAGCCGGACACAGCGGGACACAGCAGGGGAAACAGGGGAGACCCAGCGGGACCCAGCGCGGGACACAGCGTGGACACATTGGGACACAGCGGGGACACAGCGGGGGGCACAGCAGTACACAGCGGGACACAGCGGGTCACAGCGAGGGACACAGAGGGGTACATAGCGGGACACAGTGGGGAACACATGGAGGACACAGCGGGACCCAGCGGGACACAGCGTCGATACAGCAGGGACACAGCGGGACACAGTGGGGTACACAGCTGGAAACACAACGGGACACAGCGGGGGACACAGCGAGGACACAGCAGAACACAGCGTGGGAAACAGCGAGGACACAGCGGGACACAGCGAGACACAGCGGGACACAGTGGGGACACAGCAGTAGACACAGCGAGACACAGCGGGGGACACAGCGGGACACAGCGGGGAACACAGCGAGGACACAGCGGGGACACAGCGGGGACACTGCGGGAACATAGTGGGACACAGCGGGGCACACAGCGGGACACAGCGGGACACAGCTGGGGACACAGCGGGAACACAGCAGGACACAGCAGGGGACACAGCGAGGACACAGCGGGACACAGTGGGACACAGCGTGGAACAAAGCGGGAGACAGCAGGGGACACAGCAAGGACACAGCGGGACACAGCGGCGACACATAGAGGACTCAGCGGGGGACACAGTGGGGGACAGAGCGGGACACAGGGGGACACTGCGGGGCACAGCGGGGGACACAGCGGGACACAGCGGTGGACCCAGCGGGACACAGCGGGACACAGCGGGACACTGCATGGCACAGCGGGGGACACAGCGGGACAAAGGGGGGACACAGGGAGGACACAGCTTAACACAGCATGGGACAAAGCGAGGACACAGCGGGACACAGCGAGACACAGCGGGACACAGCGGGGACCCAGCAGTGGACACAGCGGGACACAGCGGGGGACACAGCGGGACACCAAGGAACACAGCAGGACACAGCGTGAAACAGCGGTGAACCTGCGGGAACCCAGCGGGACCCAGCGGGGGACACAGCGGGACACAGCGTCTATAGAGCGGGGACACAGCGGGACACAACGGGACACAGCGGGGACACAGCAGAAGACACAGCCTGAACCGTGGGGGACACAGCGGGACACAGCGGGGACTCACCGGGAGACACAGCGGGGGACAAACTGGGACACCACGGGACACAGTGGGAAACAGCGGGACACAGCGGGGACACTGCGGGAACATAGCGGGACACAGCGGGGTACACAGCATGACACAGCAGTGGACACAGCGGGGACACAACGGGACACAGCGGGGGACACAGCGAGGACACAGTGGGTCACAGCGGGACACAGCGTGGGACAAAGCAGGAGACAGCGGGGGACACAGCGAGGACACAGCTGGACACAGCGGGGTACACAGCGGGACACAGCGAGGGACACAGAAGGGTACACAGCGGGACACAGGGAGAAACACAGCGAGGTCACAGCGGGGGCCAAAGCAGGACAACACGGGACACAGTGTGACACAGTGGGACACAGCGGAGACACTGCAGGGGCACAGCGGGAGAAAGCGGACAACATAGCGGGACACAGCGGGACACAGCGGGGGACACAGTGGGGACACAGCGGCGGACACAGCTGGACACAGCGGGTCACAGCCGGGGATATTGCGGGACACAGCGGGGTACACAGAGGGGTACAAAACGGGACACAGCCGGGAACACAGCGCGGACACAGCAGGACACACCGGGACACAGCGTCAATACAGCGGGGACAGAGCGGGTCACAGCAGGGACACAGCGGGACACAGCGGGACACAGCTTGGGACACAGCGGGGACATAGCGGGACACAGTGGTGGACACAGCGAGGACACAGTGGGACACAGCGTGGGACAAAGTGGGAGACAGCGGGGCACACAGCGAGGACACAGCAGGACACCGAGGGGACTCAGCGTGGGACACAGCTGGGGACAAAGCAGGACACCATGGGACACAGTGTGACACAGCGGGACACAGCGGGAACACTGCGGGGACACAGCGGGACAAAGCGGGGGACACAGCCTGACACAACGAAGTACACAGCGGGACACAGCGGGCACAAAGCTGGGACACAGCGGAACACAGCAGGACACATCAGGGACACAGCGGGACACAGCGGAACACAGCGGGGGACCCAGCGAGGACACGGCGGGACACAGCGGGGGACACAGCAAGGACACAGCGGGGACTCAGCGGGGTCACAGCGGGATACAGCGGGACACAGACTGACACAGCGGGACACAGCAGAGGACACAGCGGGACACAGCGGAGGATAGAGCGACGACACAGCAGGACACAGCGGGGACACAGGGGGACTCAGCAGGGTTACAGCGGGACACAACGGGACACAGCAGGACACAGCGTGACACAGCGGGGACACAGCAGGGGCACAGCGAGGGACACAGCGGGACAAAACGGGACACAGCGGGGGACACAGTAGGACAGAGCGGGGGACACAGCGGGGGACAGAGGGGGACACCACGAATAACAGAGCAAGGACACAGCGGGACCCAGCGGGACACAGCCTCGATACAGCGGGATTCACAGCGTTACACAGCGGGTTACACAGCTGGGGACACAAAGGGACACAGTGGTGGACACAGCGGGACACAGCGGGACAGAGTGGGACACAGACGGGATAAAGCGTGAGACACAGCGGGGGACAGAGCGGGAGACAGCGGGGGACACAGCGAGGACACAGCGGGACACAGCGGGGACACAGCGGGGACTCAGCTGGGGACACAGCGGGGAACAAAGCGGGACACCACGGAGCACAGCGGGACACAGCGCGAAACAGCGGTGACCCTTCGGGGACACAGCGGGACACAGCGGGGGACACAGCGGGACACAGCGGGTGACACAGCAGAACACAGTGGGGGACACAGCGAGGACACAGTGGGACACAGCAAGACACAGCTTCGAAACAGCGGGGACACAGCGGTACACAGCGGGGTACAAAGCTGGGGACACAACGGGACACAGCGGGGGACACAGCGAGGACACAGTGGGACACAGCAGGACACAGCGGGGACACTGCGGGAACATAGCGGGACACAGTGGGGTACACAGCGGGACACAGCGGGACACAGCTTGGGACACAGTGGGGATACAGCGGGACACAGCGGGGGACACAGCTAGGACACAGCGGGACACAGCAGGACACAATGGGGACACAAAGGGGACACAGTGGGGGAAACAGCGGGGGAAAAAGCGGGACACCATGGGACACAGTGTGACACAGCAGCACACAGAGGGAACACTGCATCGACACAGCGGGACAAAGCGGGGGACACAGCGGGACACAGCGGGGGACACAGCGGGGGACAGTGGAGACAAAGAGAGGACACAGCGAGGACACAGCGGTGACACAGCTGGACACAACGAAGTACACAGCGGGACACAGCGGGCACACAGCGGGGACACAGCGGGACACAGCGGGGAACACAGGAAGGACACAGCAGGACACAGCGTCGATTCAGCGGGGACACAGCGCGACACAGCAGGGTACACACCTGTGGACACAACGGGACACAGTGGGGGACACAGCGAGGACACAACAGGACACAGCGGGGACACTGCAAGGACCCAGCTGGACAAAGCGGGGGACACAGCGGGACACAGCGGGACACAGTGGGGACACTGCGGGGACACAGCGGGACAAAGCGGGGGACACAGCGGGACACAGCGGGACACAGCGGGGGACACAGCCGGGGACAGCGGAGACAGAGAGGGGACACAGCGAGACGCAGTGTTGACACAGCCTGACACAAAGGAGTACACAGCGAGGACACAGAAGGGACAGAGCGGCACACAACGGGGGACACAGCGGGACACAGCGGGACACAGCTGGACACAACGGAGTACACAGCGGGACACAGCGGGGGACACAGTGGGGGACACAGCGGGGAACACAGCGAGGACACAGCGGGACAAAGAGAGACAAAGCGGGGGACACAGGGTGGACACAGCGGGACGCAGTGGGGGACACAGCAGTACACAGCCGGACACAGCGGGACACAGCGGGGGACACAGAGGGGTACAGAGCGGTACACAGCGAGGACACAGCGGGACACAGCAGGACACAGCGTTGATACAGCGGGTACACAGCGGGACACAACGGGGTACACAGCTGGGGACACAACGGCACACAGGGGGGAAAAAACGAGGAAACAGCGAAACACAATGGGGGACACAGCAAGGACACAGCGGGACACAGCGGGGGACACAGCGAGGAAACAGCGGGACACAGTGGGACACAGCTAGGGACAAAGTGGGGGACAGCGGGGGACACAGCAAAGACACAGCAGGACACCATGGGACACAGTGTGACACAGCAGGACACAGCGGGGGACCCATCGAGGACACAGCGGGATATATTGGGGGACACAGAGAGGACACAGCGGGGGACACAGCGGGACACAGCGGGGAACACTGCGAAGTCACAGCGGGACCCAGCGGGACACAGCGTCGATACAGCGGGGACACAGTGGGACACAGCGTGGTACACAGCTGTGGACACAACGGGACACAGTGGGGGCACAGCGGGACACAGCGGGACACAGTTGGACACAGCGGGGAGAAAGCGTGAGACACAGCGGGGGACAGAGCGGGAGACAGAGGGGGACACAGCGAGGACACAACGGGACACAGTGGTGACAAAGCGGGGGACACAGAGGGACACAGCGGGGGACACAGAGGGGGAGACAGCAGGACACAGCGGGACACAGCGGGGGACACAGCGATGACAAAGCGGGACACAGCGGGGATATAGCGGGACTCAACACGGTCACAGCGGGACACAGCAGGACACAGCGGGACACAGCGGGGACACAGCAGGGGACAGAGCGGGACACAGCGGGGGACACAGCGGGACACAGCGGGGGACACAGGGGGGACAAAGGGGACACAGCAGGGGACACAGCGAGGACACAGCGGGACACATCTGGGACACAGCGGGAATCAGCGGGGGACACAGCGGGACACAGCGGGACACAGCGGGGACACAGCAGGGACACAGCGGGGGACACAGTGGGACAGAGCAGGGGACACAGCAGGGGACACAGAGGGACAGAGCGGGACACAGCAGGGGACACAGGGGGGACACAGCGGGACATAGCGGGGGACACAGTGAGGACACATTGGGAAACAGCGGGGACACAGCGGGACTCAGAGGGGGACACAGCAGTACACAGCGGTACACAGCGGGGCACAGCAAGGACACAGCGGGGGACACAGCGGGAAACAGCGAGGGACACTGCGGGGGACACAGCGGGACACAGTGTGGAACACAGAGAGTACACAGCGGGACCCAGCGGGACACAGCGTCGATACAGCGGGGACACAGCGTGACACAGCAGGGTACATAGCTGGGGACACAACGGGACACAGTGGGGGACATAGCGGGACACAGCGGACACAGCGGGACACAGCGGGTCACAGCGGGGACAAAGCGGGGACTCAGCGGGGGACACAGCGGGGGACAAACGGGACACCACGGAATACAGCGGGATACAGCGGGACACAGGGGGGACACAGCAGGACACAGCGGGACACAGAGGGGGACACAGCGGAACACAGCGGGGGACAGAGCGGGGGACAAAGCGGGACACCACGAGTCACAGTGTGTCACATCGGGACACAGCGGCGACACTGCGGGGACACAGCGGGACAAAATGAGGGACACAGCGGGACACAGCGGGAGACAGAATTGGACACAGGAGGGGATAGCGGGGGACAGAGAGGGGACACAGCGGAACACAGCGGTGACACAGCTGGACACAGCTGGGTACACAGCGGGACATAGAGGACACACAGCGGGGAGACAGCGGGACACACCGCGGAACTCACCGGGACACAGTGGGGGACACAACAAGGACACAGCGGAACACTGTGGGAGACACAGCCAGGACACATCCGGACCCAGTGGAACACAGTGTGACACAGTGGGGACACAGCAGGGGACACAGCGGGACACAGTGGGAGACACAGGAGGGACAAAGCGGGACACAGCGGGGGACACAGCGGGACACAGCGGGACACAGCGGGGACACAGCAGGGAAACAGCGGGACACAGTGGGGGACACAGGGGGGACAAAGTGGGACACAGCGGGAGACACAGCGGGGGACACAGCGGGGGACACAGCCGGACACAGCGGGACACAGCAGGGGAAACAGGGGAGACCCAGCGGGACCCAGCGCGGGACACAGCGTGGACACATTGGGACACAGCGGGGACACAGCGGGGGGCACAGCAGTACACAGCGGGACACAGCGGGTCACAGCGAGGGACACAGAGGGGTACATAGCGGGACACAGTGGGGAACACATGGAGGACACAGCGGGACCCAGCGGGACACAGCGTCGATACAGCAGGGACACAGCGGGACACAGTGGGGTACACAGCTGGAAACACAACGGGACACAGCGGGGGACACAGCGAGGACACAGCAGAACACAGCGTGGGAAACAGCGAGGACACAGCGGGACACAGCGAGACACAGCGGGACACAGTGGGGACACAGCAGTAGACACAGCGAGACACAGCGGGGGACACAGCGGGACACAGCGGGGAACACAGCGAGGACACAGCGGGGACACAGCGGGGACACTGCGGGAACATAGTGGGACACAGCGGGGCACACAGCGGGACACAGCGGGACACAGCTGGGGACACAGCGGGAACACAGCAGGACACAGCAGGGGACACAGCGAGGACACAGCGGGACACAGTGGGACACAGCGTGGAACAAAGCGGGAGACAGCAGGGGACACAGCAAGGACACAGCGGGACACAGCGGCGACACATAGAGGACTCAGCGGGGGACACAGTGGGGGACAGAGCGGGACACAGGGGGACACTGCGGGGCACAGCGGGGGACACAGCGGGACACAGCGGTGGACCCAGCGGGACACAGCGGGACACAGCGGGACACTGCATGGCACAGCGGGGGACACAGCGGGACAAAGGGGGGACACAGGGAGGACACAGCTTAACACAGCATGGGACAAAGCGAGGACACAGCGGGACACAGCGAGACACAGCGGGACACAGCGGGGACCCAGCAGTGGACACAGCGGGACACAGCGGGGGACACAGCGGGACACCAAGGAACACAGCAGGACACAGCGTGAAACAGCGGTGAACCTGCGGGAACCCAGCGGGACCCAGCGGGGGACACAGCGGGACACAGCGTCTATAGAGCGGGGACACAGCGGGACACAACGGGACACAGC
>NW_012292600.1:0-7509 GCF_000151885.1 Dipodomys ordii | reverse complement strand
GCAGCAGAACAAGTAGAACCAGAAATTCAGGCAGGAGAAACAGAAGAAGCAGAAGCAGAAAGAGAAGCAAAAAGAGAAGCAGAAGGAGAAGTAGAAGAAGCAGCAGAAGGAGAAGCAACAGAACAAGCAGAAAAAGCAGAAAAACAAGCAGGAGAAGCAGAAGCAGAAAGAGAAGTAGAAGCAGAAAAAGCAGAAGCAGAAGAAGAACCAGTAGAAGCATAAGAAGCAGAAGGAGAAGCAGAAGCAAAAGAACAAGTAGAAACATAAGAAGCAGAAGCAGAAGCAGAGGGAGAAAGAGAAGAAGGAGAAGGAGCAGCAGAAGGTGAAGCAGAAGGAGATGGAGAAGCAGAAAGAGAAGCAGAAACAGACGGAGAAGAAGAAGGATTAGTTGGAGAATCAGAAGAAGCAGAAGCAGAAAGAGAAGGAGAAGAAGGAGAAGGAGAAGCAGAAGCATAGGAAAGGAAGGAGAAGCAAAGCGGGAGAAGCAGAAGAAGAAGAAGAAACAGAAGAAGGAGAAGGAGCAGAAGGAGAAGCAGAAGCAGAAGGAGAAGCAGAAAGAGAAGGAGAAGAATCAGTAGCAGGAGAAGCAGAAGCAGAAGAAACAGAAGAAGCTGAAGAAGCAGAAGCAGGACCTGAAGCAGAAGAAACAGAACAAGCAGAAGAAGCAGAAGCAGAAGCAGAACGAGAAGCAGAAGAAGAAGAAGAAGGAGAAGCAGAAAGAGAAGGATTAGGAGTAGGAAGAGCAGAAGGAGAATCAGAAGCAGAACGAGAAGCAGAAGGAGCAGCAGAAGGAGAAGCAGAAGGAGAAGCAGAAGAAGGAGAAGCAGAAGAAGGAGAAGCAGAAGCAGAAGAAGCAGCAGAAGGCGAAGCAGAAGCATAAGATGCAGAAGGAGAAGCAGGAGAAGCAGAAGAAGCAAAAGCAGAAGGAGAAGCAGAAGTAGGAGAAGGAGAAGGAGAAGGAAGGTCAGCAGAAGCAATAGGAGAAGCAGAAGGAGAAGCAGAAGCAGAATGAGAAGCAGAAAGAGAAGCAGTAGAAGCAGAAGAAGCAGGAAAGGCAGAAGTACACGAAAGAGAAGAAGAAGAAGAAGAAGAAGAAGAAGAAGAAGAAGAAGAAGAAGAAGAAGAAGAAGAAGAAGAAGAAGAAGAAGAAGAAGAAGAAGAAGAAGAAGAAGCATAAGGAGAAGCATAAGGAGAAGCATAAGGAGAAGCATAAGGAGAAGCAGTAGAAGCAGAAGAAGCAGAAGCAGGAGAAGCAGAAGCAGAAGATAAAGAATAAGCAAAAGAAGCAGAAGCAGAAGCACTGCGAGAAGCAGAAGCAGAAGGAGAAGGAGCAGCAGAAGGAGAAGCAGAAGCAGAAAGAGAAGCAGAAACAGAAGGACAACAAATGGAGAAGCAGGAGAATCAGAAGAAGCAGAAGTAGAATCAGAAGAAACAGAAGAAGAAGAAGCAGAAGAAACAGAAGCAAAAGAAACAGAAGAAGGAGAAGAGCAGACGCACAAGCAGAAGGAGATGCAGAAGCAGAAGGAGAAGCAGAAAGAGAAGCAGGAGAAGAAGAAGCAGAAGAAACAGAAGAATCCGAAGAAGCAGACGCAGAATCTGAAGCAGAAGGAGAAACAGAAGAAGCACAATCTGAAGCAGAAGCAGAAGAAACAGAAATAGTAGAATAAGCAGAAGAAGAAACAGCAGGAGAAACAGCACAAGAAGACGGAGAAGGCGACGGAGAAGGATTAGGAGTAGGAGAAGCAAAAGGATAAGCAGAAGCAGAAAGAGACGCAGAAGGAAAAGCAGCACGAGAAGTAGGAGAAGCAGGAGAAGCAGAAGCAGGAGAAGCAGAAGAAACAGAAGACGCAGAAGCAGAATGAGAAGCAGAAGGAGAAATTGAAGCAGAAGCAGAAGGAGAAGCAGAAGGAGAAGCAGAAGAAGGAAAAGGAGAAGCAGAAAGAAAAGCAGAAAGAAAAGCAGAAAGAGAAGCAGAACGAGAAGCAGGAGAAGCAAAAGCAGGAGAAGCAGAAGCAGAAGAAACAGGAGAAGGAGAAGAAGCAGAAGCAGAAGGAGAAGCAGAAACAAAAGGAGAAGCAGAAAGAGAAGGAGGGGAAGCAGAAGAAGCAGAAGCAGGAGAAGCAGAAGCATAAGAATCCGAGGAAGCAGAAGCAGAACCTGAAGCAGAAGAAGAAATAGAATAAGCAGAATCTGCAGAAGCAGAAAGAGAAGCAGAAGCAGAAAGAGAAGCAAAAGCAGGAGAAGCAGAAGGAGAAGCAGAAGAAACAGAAAAAAACAGAAGCAGTAGAAGAAGCTGAAGATGTAGAAGCAGAAAAGGAAGCACAAGAAATAGCAGAAGAACGAGAAGGAGAAGGAGAAACAGAAGGAGAAGCAGAAGGAGAAGCAAAAAGAAAATCAGGAAAAGCAGAAGAAGCAGAAGCAGACGGAGAAGCAGAAGAAGGAGAAGGAGAAGCAGAAGCAGAAGAAGAAGCACAAGGAAAAGCACAAGCAGAAGGAGATGCAGAAGGAGAAGCAGGAGAAGGAGAAGAAGCAGAAGCAGAAGGAGAAGAACTAAAGAGAAGAAGCAGAAGCAGAAGAAGCAGAAGCAGAAGTAGAAAGAGAAGCCGACGAAGAGAAGCAGAACGAGAAGCAGGAGAAGCAGAAGAAGCAGAAGCGGGAGAAGCAGAAGAAGAAGAAACAGAAGAAGGAGAAGGAGTAGAAGCCGAAGGAGAAGCAGAAGCAGAAGGAGAAGCAGAAAGAGAAGCAGAAAAAGCAGTAGCAGGAGAAGCAGAAGAAACAGGAGAAGGACAAGAAGCAGAAGCAGAAGGAGAAGCAGAAACAGAAGGAGAACCCGAAAGAGAAGGAGGGGAAGCAGAAGAAGCAGGAGAAGCAGAAGCATAAGAATCCGAAGAAGCAGAAACAGAACCTGAAGCAGAAGGAGAAGCAGGAGAAGCAGAAGAAGCAGAATCTGCAGAAGCAGAATGACAAGCTGAAGGAGAAGCAGAAGCAGAAAGAGAATCAAAAGCAGAAGGAGAAGAAGAAGAAACAGAAGAAGCAGAAACAGTAGCAGTTGCAGCAGAAGGAGAAGAAGAAGGAAAAGCAGGAGAACAAGAAGGAGAAAGAGAAACAGAAGCAGAAGGAGAAGGAGAATCAGAAGGAGAAGCAGAAGAAGCAGAAATAGAAGCAGAAGCAGAAGAAGCAGCAGAAGGAGAAGCAGAAGCAGAAGAAGATGCAGAAGGAGAAGAAGGAGGAGCCGAAGAAGCAGAAGCAAAAGGAGAAAGAGAAGGAGAAGAAGGAGAAGCAGAAGTAGAATCAGAAGAAACAGAAGAAGAAGAAGAAGAAGAAGAAGAAGAAGAAGAAGAAGAAGAAGAAGAAGAAGAAGAAGAAGAAGAAGAAGAAGAAGAAACAAAACAAACAAAAGAAGGAGAAGAGCAGAAGCAGAAGCAGAAAGAAAAGCAGAAGCAAAAGGAGAAGCAGAAAGAGAAGCAGGAGAAGCAGAAGAAGCAGGAGAAGCAGAAGCAGAAGAAACAGGAGAAGCCGAAGAAGCAGAAGCAGAATCTGAAGCAGAAGGAGAAACAGAAGAATCACAATCTGAAGCAGAATCAGAAGAAACAGAAATAGTAGAATAAGCAGAAGCAAAAGCAGCAGGAGAAGCAGAAGAAGAAGACGGAGAATTCGAAAGAGAAGGATTAGGAGTAGCAGAAGCAAAAGGATAATCAGAAGCAGAAAGAGACGCAGAAGGAGAAGCAGCACGAGAATTAGGAGAAGCAGGAGAAGCAGAAGCAGGAGAAGCAGAAGAACCAGAAGACGCAGAAGCAGAATGAGAAGCAGAAGGATAAATTGAAGCAGAAGGAGAAGCAGAAGCAGAAGGAGAAGCAGAAGAAGAAGAAGAAGAAGAAGCAGAAGAACGAGAAGGAGAAGCCGAAAGAGAAGCAGAAAGAGAAGCAGAACGAGAAGCAGGAGAAGCAGAAGCAGAAGAAACAAAAGAAGGAGAAGAAGTAGAAGAAGAAGGAGAAGAAGAAACAGAAGGAAAAGCAGAAAGAGAAGCAGGAGAAGCAGAAGAATCAGCAGCAGGAGAAGCAGAAGCAGAAGAAGCCAAAGAAGCAGAAGCAGAACCTGAAGCAGAAGAAGAAGCAGGAGAAGCAGAAGAAGCAGAATCTGGAGAAGAAGAAGGAGAACCAGAAGGAGAAGCAGAAGCAGAAAGAGAAGCAAAAGCAGAAGGAGAAGCAGAAGCAGAAGCAGAAGAAACAGAAGAAGCAGAGGCAGTAGCAGAAGAAGCAGAAGATGCAGAAGCAGAAGGAGAAGCAGAAGGAAAAGCAGAAGAATGAGAAGGAGAAGGAGAAACATAAGGAGAAGCAGAAAGAGAAGCAGAAGAAGGAGCAGGAGACGGAAAAGCAGCAGGAAAAGCAGAAAGAGTAGCAGAAGGAGAAGCAGGAGATGCAGAAACAGGAGAAGCAGAAATAGAAGAATCAGGAAAAGGACAAGAAGCAGAAGCAGAAGGAGAAGCAGAAACAGAAGGGAAGCAGAAAGAGAAGGAGGGGAGGCAGAAGAAGCAGAAGCAGGAGAAGCAGAGCATAAGAATCCGAAGAAGCAGAAGCAGAACCTGAAGCAGAAGGAGAAGCAGGAGAAGCAGAAGAAGCAGAATCTGGAGAAGCAGAATGACAAGCTGAAGGAGAAGCAGAAGCAGAAAGAGAATCAAAAGCAGAAGGAGAACCAGAAGAAACAGAAGAAGTAGAAGCAGTAGCAGTTGTAGCAGAAACAGAAGGAGAAGCCAAAGGAAAAGCAGAAGAACAAGAAGGAGAAGGAGAAACAGAAGGAGAAGCAGAATGAGAAGCAGGTAAAGCAGAAGAAGAAGAAGCAGAAGGAGAATCAGAAGGAGAAGCAGAAGAAGGAGAAGGAGAAGCAGAAGCAGAAGAAGATGCAGAAGGAGAAGCAGAAGAAGCAGAAGGAGAAGCAGGAAAACAGAAGAAGCAGAAGCAAAAGGAGAAGCAAATGAAGGAGAAGGAGAAGCAGAAGCAGAAGAAGAAGCATAAGGACAAGCACAAGCAGAAGGAGATGCAGAAGGAGAAGCAGGAGAAGCAGAAGAAGCAGAAGCTGAAGGAGAAGCAGAAGTAGGAGAAGGAGGATAAGCAGAAGCAGAAGGAGAAGCAGAAGAGGAATGAGAAGCAGAAAAAGAAGCAGGAGAAGCACAATAAGCAGAAGCAGGAGATGCCGAAAGAGTAGAAGCAGAAGAAGCAGAAACAGAAGCAGAAGTAGAAGCAGAAGCAGAAGGAGAAGCAGCAGAACAAGTAGAACCAGAAATTCAGGCAGGAGAAACAGAAGAAGCAGAAGCAGAAAGAGAAGCAAAAAGAGAAGCTGAAGGAGAAGTAGAAGAAGCAGCAGAAGGAGAAGCAGCAGAACAAGTAGAACCAGAAATTCAGGCAGGAGAAACAGAAGAAGCAGAAGCAGAAAGAGAAGCAAAAAGAGAAGCTGAAGGAGAAGTAGAAGAAGCAGCAGAAGGAGAAGCAGCAGAAGAAGCAGAAAAACAAGCAGGAGAAGCAGAAGCAGAAAGAGAATTAGAAGCAGAAGAAGCAGAAGCAGGAGAAGCAGAAGCAGAAGAACAAGAAGAAACATAAGAAGCAGAAACCGAAGCAGAGGGAGAAAAAGAAGAAGGAGAAGGAGCAGCAGAATGTGAATCAGACGGAGATGAAGAAGCAGAAAGAGAAGCAGAAGAAGGAGAAGGAGAAGCAAGAGCAGAGGAAAGGAAGGAGAAGCAGAAGAAGCAGAAGCGGGAGAAGCAGAAGAAGAAGAAGAAGAAACAGAAGAAGGAGAAGGAGCAGAAGGAGAAGCAGAAGCAGAAGGAGAAGCAGAAAGAGAAGGAGAAGAAGCAGTAGAAGGAGAAGCAGAAACAGGAGAAAGAGAAAAAGCTGAAGAAGCAGAAGCAGGACCTGAAGCAGAAGAAACAGAACAAGCAGAAGATGCAGTAGCAGAAGCAGGACGAGAAGCAGAAGAAGAAGAAGGAGAAGGAGAAAGAGAAGGATTAGGAGTAGGAAGAGCAGAAGGAGAATCAGAAGCAAAACGAGAAGCAAAAGGAGCAGCAGAAGGAGAATCAGAAGGAGAAGCAGAAGAAGGACAAGCAGAAGCAGAAGAAGCAGCAGAAGGAGAAGCAGAAGCAGAAGAAGATGCAGAAGGAGAAGCAGAAAAAGCAAAAGCAGAAGGAGAAGCAGAAGTAGGGGAAGGAGAAGGAGAAGGAAGGTCAGCAGAAGCAATAGGAGAAGCAGAAGGAGAAGCAGAAGCAGAATGAGAAGCAGAAAGTGAAGCAGTAGAAGCAGAAGAAGCAGGAAACGTAGCAGAAGCAGAACGAGAAGCAGAAGGAAAAGCAGAAGAACAAGAAGGAGAAACAGAAGGAGCAGCAGAAGGAGAAGCAGAAAGAGAAGCAGGTAAAGCAGAAGAAGAAGCAGAAGGAGAATCAGAAGGAGAAGCAGAAGAAGAAGAAGGAGAAGCAGAAGAAGATGCAGAAGGAGAAGCAGAAGAAGCAGAAGCAGAAGGAGAAGAAGGAAAAGCAGAAGAAGCAGAAGCAAAAGGAGAAGCAAAAGAAGGAGAAGGAGAAGCAGAAGCAGAAGAAGAAGCATAAGGACAACCACAAGCAGAAGGAGATGCAGAAGGAGAAGCAGGAGAAAGAGAAGAAGCAGAAGCTGAAGGAGAAGCAGAAGTAGGAGAAGGAGAAGGAGGAGAAGCAGAAGGAGAAGCAGAAGCGGAATGAGAAGCAGAAGAAGAGAAGGAGAAGCAGGACGAGAAGCAGGAGAAGCAGAAGCAGGAGAAGCAGAAGCAGAAGAAACAGAAGAAGGAGAAGAAGCAGAAGCAGAAGGAGAAACAGAAACAGAAGGAAAAGCAAAAAGAGAAGCAGGAGAAGCAGAAGAAGCAGCAGCAGGAGAAGCAGAAGCAGAAGAAGCCGAAGAAGCAGAAGAAGCAAAAGGAGAAGCAGGAGAAGCAGGAGAAGCAGAAGAAGCAGAAGCAGAAGGAGAAGCAGAAGCAGAACGAGAAGCAAAAGCAGAAGGAGAAGCAGAAGAAACAGAAGAAGCAGAGGCAGTAGCAGAAGAAGCAGAAGATGCAGAAGCAGAAGGAGAAGCAGAAGGAAAAGCAGAACAACGAGAAGGAGAAGAAGGAGAAACAGAAGGAGAAGCAGAAAGAGAAGCAGAATAAGGAGCAGTAGAAGGAAAAGCAGCAGGAGAAGCAGAAAAATCAGCAGAAGGAGAAGCAGGAGATGCAGAAACAGGAGAAGCAGAAGCAGAAGAAACAGGAGAAAGACAAGAAGCAGAAGCAGAAGGAGAAGCAGAAACAGAAGGAGAAGCAGAAAGAGAAAGAGGGAAAGCAGAAGAAGCAGAAGCAGGAGAAGCAGACGCATAAGAATCCGAAGAAGCAGAAGCAGAACCTGAAGCAGAAGGAGAAGCGGAGAAGCGAAGAAGCGAAAGAGAATCAAAAGCAGAAGGAGAAGCAGAAGAAACAGAAGAAGTAGAAGCAGTAGCAGATTGTAGCAGAAGCAGAAGGAGA
>NW_012292599.1:0-5015 GCF_000151885.1 Dipodomys ordii | reverse complement strand
CCCCGCAGTGTCAGCGCTGTGTTCCGCTGTGTCCTCGCTGTGTCCCCCGCTGTCTCCCGCTGTGTCCCCTGCTGTGTCCCCGCTGTGCCCCCCGCTGTCTCCAGCTCTGTCCCCTGCTGTGTCTCACGCTTTGTCCCCGCTGTGTCCCACTGCGTCCCGCTGTGTCCCGCTGTGCCCCCACTGTGTCCCGTTGTGTCCACAGCTTTGTACCATGCTGTGTAACGCTGTGTCTCCGCTGTATCTACGCTGTGTCCCGCTGAGTGCCGCTGTGTCCTCGCCGTGTTCCCCACTGTGTCCAGCTGTTTCCCCCACTGTGTCCCCCACTGTGTCCTCGCTGTGTCCCCCGCAGTGTCCCGCTGTGTCCCGCTGTGTCCTCGCAATGTCCCGCTCTGTGTCCTCGCTGTGTCCCCCGCCGTGTCCCGCTGTGTCCCGCTGTGTCCCACTGCGTCCCCGCTGTGTCCCGCTGTGTCCCGCTTTGTCCCCTGCTCTGTCCCCGTCTGAGTCTCGCTGTGTCCCCCTGTGTCCTCTCTGTGTCCCCCGCTTTGTCCTGCTCAGTTCCCCACTGTGTCTGCCGTTTTGTCCCTGCTGTGCCCCACTGTGTCCCGCTGTGTCCCGCTGTGTCCCGCTGTGTCCCCCACTGTGTCCCGTTGTGTCAACAGCTGTGTACCCCCCTGTGTCCCGCTTTGTCCCCGCTGTATCGTCGCTGTGTCCCTCTGGGTCCTGCTGTGTGTCTCTCTGTGTTCCCCACTGTGTCCCGCTGTGTCTTCCGCTGTGTCCCTCGCTGTGATCCCCACTGTGTCCCGTTGTGGCCTGCTGTGTCCCCCGCTGTGTCCTTGCTGTGTCCCCGCTGGGTCCCGCTGGGTCCCACAGTGTCCCCCGCTGAGTCCGGTTGTGTCACCGCTGTGTCCCGCTGTGTCCTCACTCTATCGACGCTGTGTCCCGCTGGGTCCCGCTGTGTCCTCTCTTTGTTCCCCGCTGTGTCCCGTTGTGTCCCCCGCTGTGTCTCTCGCTGTGTCCCGCTGTGTCACGCTCTGGCCCCTCTGTGTCCCTCTGTGTCCAGCTCTGTCCCTGTTGTGTGTCCGATGTGCCCCGCTGTGTAACCTTCTGTGGCCAGCTGTGTCCCCTCTGTGTCCCGCTGTGTCCCTTCTCTGTCCCCCACTGTCCACCGCTGTGACCCCCGGCTGTGTCCCGCAGTGTCCCCGCTGTGTCCCGCTGTATCCTACTGTGTCCTGTGGTGTCCCGCATTTTCCCCTCTATGTCCCCTGCTGAGTCCCCTCTGTGTCCCCGCTGTGTCCAGCTGTGTCCTCGCTGTGTCCTCCGTTGTCTCCCGCTTTGTCCCACGCTGTGTCCTACTGTGTCCCACTGTGTCCCTGCTCTGTCCCCCGCTGTGTCCCGCTGTGTCCCGCTGTGTCCCCCGCTGTGTCCTGCTGGGTCCCGCTGTGTCCCTGCTGTGTCCAGCTGTGTCCCCCGGTGTGTCCCGTTGTGTCCCGCTGTGTCCCCCGCTGTGTCCCGCTGTGTCCCCGCAGGTTCACTGCTGTTTCACGCTGTGTCCTGCTGTGTTCTGTGGTGTCCCGCTTTGTCCCCCGCTGTGTGCCGCTGTGTCTACTGCTGGGTCCCCGCTGGGTCCCGCTGTGTCTCGCTGTTTCCCGCTGTGTCCTCGCTTTGTCCCATGCTGTGTTCCGCTGTGTCCTCCCTGTGTCCCCCGCTGTGTCCCGCTGTGTCCCCCGCTGTGCCCCGCAGTGTCCCGCTGTGTCCCGCTGTGTCCTCGCTGTGTCCCACTGTGTCCCCACTGTTTCCCCTCTGGGTCCTGCTGTGTCCCACTGGGTCCCCCGCTTTGTCCCGCTGTGTCCCCGCAGTGTCCCCGCTGTGTCCCGCTGTGTCCCACTGTGTCCTGTGGTGTCCCGATTTGTCCCCCGCTATGTCCCCTGCTGAGTCCCCTCTGTGTCCCCGCTGTGTCCCGCTGTATCCCCCGCTGTGTCCCGCTGTGTCCCCCGCTGTGTCCTGCTGTGTCCCGCTGTGTCCTGCTGGGTCCCGCTGTGTCCCCGCTGTGTCCCCGCTGTGTCCCGCTGTGTCCCCCGCTGTGTCCCGCTGTGTCCCCGCAGGTTCACCGCTGTTTCACGCTGTGTCCCGCTGTGTCCCGTGGTGTCCCGCTTTGTCCCCCGCTGTGGCCCCCCTGAGCCTCCTCTGTGTCCCCGCTGTGTCCCGCTGTGTCCTCGCTGTGTCCGCCTCTGTCTCCCGCTCTGTCCACCGCTGTGTCTCACGCTTTGTCCCTGCTGGGTCCCGCTGTGTCCTGCTCTGTCCCGCACTGTGTCCCCCGCTGAGTCCTCTATGTGTCTCCACTGTGTCCCGCTGTGTCCCATGCTGTGTTCCGCTGTGTCCTCGCTGTGTCCCCTGCTATCTCCCGCTTTGTCCCACGCTGTGTCCCACTGTGTCCCGCTGTGTCCTCGCTGTGTCCCCGGCTGTGTCCTGTTGTGTTCCCGCTGTGTCCCAAGCTGTGTCCCGCTATGTGCCCCGCTGTGTCCTGCTGGGTGCTGCTGTGTCCCCGCTGTGTCCCCGCTGTGTCCTCGCTGTGTCCCGCTGTGTCTACTGCTGTGTCCCCACTGTGTCCCGCTGTGTCTCGCTGTGTCCCGCTGTGTCCTCGCTGTTTCCCACGCTGTGTTCTGCTGTGTCCTCGCTGTCTCCCCCGCTGTGTCCCGTTGTGTACCCAGCTGTGTACCCCGCTGTGTCCTGCTGTGTCCCCGCTGTATCGACGCTGTGTCTAGCTTGGTCCCGCTGTGTCCTCGCTGTGTTCCCCGCTGTGTCCCGCTGTTTACCCCTCTGTGTCCCCCGCTGTGTCCCGCTGTGTCCCGCTGTGTCCTGCTGTGTCCCCCGCTGCGTCCCACTGTGTCCCCGCTGTGTCCCAATGTGTCCTCGCTGTGTCCCGCGCTGGGTCCCGCTGTGTCCCCCTGTGTCCCCCGCTGTGTCCCGCTGTGTCCCCCGCTGTGCCCTGCAGTGTCCCGCTGTGTCCTCGCTGTGTCCCGCTGTGTCCCCGCTGTGTCCCCCGCTGTCTCCAGCTCTGTCCCCTGCTGTGTCTCACGCTTTGTCCCCGCTGTGTCCCACTGCGTCCCGCTGTGTCCCGCTGTGCCCCCACTGTGTCCCGTTGTGTCCACAGCTTTGTACCATGCTGTGTAACGCTGTGTCTCCGCTGTATCTACGCTGTGTCCCGCTGGGTGCCGCTGTGTCCTCGCCGTGTTCCCCGCTGTGTCCAGCTGTTTCCCCCACTGTGTCCCACACTGTGTCCTCGCTGTGTCCCCCGCTGTGTCCCGCTGTGTCCCGCTGTGTCCTCGCAATGTCCCGCTCTGTGTCCTCGCTGTGTCCCCCGCCGTGTCCCGCTGTGTCCCGCTGTGTCCCCGCTGTGTCCCGCTGTGTCCCGCTTTGTCCCCAACTGTGTCCCGCAGTGACCCCGCTGTGTCCCGCTGTGTCCCACTGTGTCCCGTGGTGTCCCGCTTTGTCCCCTGCTGTGTCCCCGGCTGAGTCTCGTTGTGTCCCCACTGTGTCCTCTCTGTGTCCCGCGCTGTGTCCTGCTCTGTTCCGCACTGTGTCTCCCGCTTTGTCCCTGCTGTGCCCCACTGTGACCCGCTGTGTCCCGCTGTGTCCCCGCTGTATCGTCACTGTGTCCCGCTGGGTCCTGCTGTGTCTCTCTCTGTGTTCCCCACTGTGTCCCGCTGTGTCTCCCGCTGTGTCCCTCGCTGTATCCCCCGCTGTGTCCCGCTGTGTCCCGCTGTGTCCCCCGCTGTGTCCTTGCTGTGTCCCCGCTGGGTCCCGCTGGGTCCCACAGTGTCCCCCGCTGAGTCCGGTTGTGTCACCGCTGTGTCCCGCTGTGTCCCCGCTCTATCGACGCTGTGTCCCGCTGGGTCCCGCTGTGTCCTCTCTTTGTTCCCCGCTGTGTCCCGCTATGTCCCCTGCTGTGTCTCTCGCTGTGTCCCGCTGTGTCCCCGGCTGTGTCCGGCTGTGTCCCGCTGTGTCCCCCGCTGTGTCCTTGCTGTGTCCCTGCTGTGTCCCGCTGTGTCCCGCAGTGTCCCCAGCTGTGTCCCGCTGTGTCACCGCTGTGTCCCGCTTTGTCCTTGCTGTGTCCCCCGCTGTGTCCCGCTTTGTGCCTGCTGTGTACCCCGCTGTGTCCCTCTGTGTCCCCCGCTGTGTCCCGCTGTGTCCCCTGCTCTGTCCCCACTGTGTCACGCTGTGTTTCGCTGTGTCCGGCTGTGTCCTCGCTCTGTCTCCCTCAGTGTCCAGCTGTGTCCTCCCTGTGTCCCCCGCTGTGTCCCGCTGAGTCCCCTGCTGTGTCCCGCTGTGTCCGGCTGTGTCACGCTCTGTCCCCTCTGTGTCCCTCTGTGTCCAGCTCTGTCCCTGTTGTGTGTCCGCTGTGCCCCGCTGTGTACCCTTCTGTGTCCAGTTGTGTCTCCTCTGTGTCCCGCGGTGTCCCTACTCTTTCCCCCGCTGTCCACCGCTGTGTCCCCCGGCTGTGTCCCGCAGTGTCCCCGCTGTGTCCCGCTGTGTCCTACTGTGTACCGTGGTGTCCCACTTTTTCCCCTCTATGTCCCCTGCTGAGTCCCCTCTGTGTCCCCGCTGTGTCCAGGTATGTCCTCGCTGTGTCCTCCGCTGTCTCCCGCTTTGTCCCACGCTGTGTCCTACTGTGTCCCACTGTGTCCCTGCTGTGTCCCCCGCTGTGTCCCGCTCTGTCCCGCTTTGTCCCCCGCTGTGTCCCGCTGTGTCCCCGCAGGTTCACCGCTGTTTCACGCTGTGTCCTTGCTGTGTCCCCGCTGTGTCCCGCGGTGCCCCGCAGTGTCCCCAGCTGTGTCCCGCTTTGTCACCGCTGTGTCCCGCTGTGTCCTCGCTGTGTCCCCGGCTGTGCCCGCTTTGTCCTTGCTGTGTACCCCGCTGTCTTCCTCTGTGTCCCCGGCTGTGTCCCGCTATGTCCCCTGCAGTGTCCCCACTGTGTCACGCTGTGTCCCCCGCTGTGTCCCGCTGTGTCCTGCTGT
>NW_012292598.1:0-7514 GCF_000151885.1 Dipodomys ordii | reverse complement strand
GGAGTAGGAGAAGCAAAAGGATAAGCTGAAGCAGAAAGAGACGCATTAAGGAAAAGCAGCACGAGAAGTAGGAGTAGCAGGAGAAGAAGAAGCAAGAGAAGCAGAAGAAACACAAGACGCAGAAGCAGAATGAGAAGCAGAAGGAGAAATTGAAGCAGAAGGAGAAGCAGAAGGAGAAGCAGAAAGAGAAGCAGAACGTGAAGCAGGAGGAGCAGAAGAAGGAGACGCAGAAACAGAAGAAACAGAAGAAGGAGAAGAAGCAGAAGCAGAAGGAGAAGCAGAAACAGAAGGAAAAGCAGAAAGAGAAGCAGGAGAAGCAGAAGAAGCAGCAGCAGGAGAAGCAGAAGCAGAAGAAGCCGAAGAAGCAGAAGCAGAACCTGAAGCAGAATGAGAAGCAGAAGAAGCGGAATCTGGAGAAGCAGAAGGAGAAGCAGAAGCAGAAAGAGAAGCAAAAGCAGAAGGAGAAGCAGAAGGAGAAGCAGAAGGAACAGAAAAAGCAGAGGTAGTAGCAGAAGAAGCAGAAGATGCAGAAGCAGAAAGAGAAGCAGAAGGAAAAGCAGAAGAACGAGTAGGTGAGGGAGAAGGAGAAACAGAAGGAGAAGCAGAAAGAGAAGCAGAAGAAGGAGCAGGAGAAGGAAAAGCAGCAGGAGAAGCAGAAAGAGCAGCAGAAGGAGGAGCAGGAGATGCAGAAACAGGAGAAGCATAAGCAGAACAAACAGGAGAAGGACAAGAAGCAGAAGCAGAAGAAGAAGCAGAAACAGAAGGAGAAACAGAAATAGAAGGAGGGGAAGCAGAAGAAGCAGAAGCAGGAGAAGCAGAAGCATAAGAATCCGAAGAAGCAGAAGGAGAACCTCAGGCAGAAGGAGAAGCACGAGAAGCAGAAGAAGCAGAATCTGGAGAAGCGGAAGGAGAAGCAGAAGGAGAAGCAGAAGCAGAAAGAGAATCAAAATCAGAAGGAGAAGCAGAAGAAACAGAAGAAGTAGAAGCAATAGCAGTTGTAGCAGAACGAGAAGCAGAAGGAAAAGCAGAAGTACAAGAAGGAGAAGGAGAAACAGAAGAAGAAGCAGAAGGAGAAGCAGAAAGAGAAGCAGGTAAAGCAGAAGAAGAAGAAGCAGAAGGAGAATCAGAAGGAGAAGCAGAAGAAGGAGAAGGAGAAGCAGAAGCAGAAGAAGATGCAGAAGGAAAAGCAGAAGAAGCAGAAGCAGAAGGAGAAGCAGGAAAAGCAGAAGAAGCAGAAGCAAAAGGAGAAGCAAAAGAAGGAGAAGGAGAAGCAGAGGCAGAAGAAGAAGCATAAGGACAAGCACAAGCAGAAGGAGATGCAGAAGGAGAAGCAGGAGAAGCAGAAGAAGCAGAAGCTGAAGGAGAAGCAGAAGTAGGAGAAGGAGAAGGAGGAGAAGCAGAAGCAGAAGCAGAAGCGGAATGAGAAGCAGAAAGAGAAGCAGGAGAAGCACAAGAAGCAGAAGCAGGAGAAGCCGAAAGAGAAGAAGCAGAAGAAGCAGAATCAGAATCAGAAGTAGAAGCAGAAGCAGAAGGAAAAGCAGCAGAAGAAGTAGAATCAGAAATTCAGGCAGGAGAAACAGAAGAAGCAGAAGCAGAAGCAGAAGGCGAAGCAAAAAGAGAAGGAGAAGTAGAAGAAACAGCAGAAGGAGAAGCAGCAGAAGAAGCAGGAAAACAAGCAGGAGAAGCAGAAGCACAAAGAGAAGTAGAAGCAGAAGAAGCAGAAGAAGAAGAAGAAGAAGCAGTAGAAGCATAAGAAGCAGAAGCAGGAGAAGCAGAAGCAGAAGATAAAGAAGAAGCATAAGAAGCAGAAGCAGAGGGAGAAACAGAAGAAGGAGAAAGAGCAGCAGAAGGTGAAGCAGAAGGAGATGCAGAAGCAGAAAGCGAAGCAGAAACAGAAGGAGAAGAAGAAGGAGAAGTTGGAGAATCAGAAGAAGCAGAAGCAGAAGCAGAAAGAGAAGGAGAAGAAGGAGAAGGAGAAGCAGAAGGAGAAGTACAAGCAGGAGAAGCAGAAGAAGAAGGAGCGGGAGAAGCAGAAGAAGAAGAAACAGAAGAAAGAGAAGGACCAGAAAGAGAAGCAGAAGGAGAAGAAGAAGCAGAAGGAGAAGCAGAAAGAGAAGCAGAAGAAGCAGTAGCAGGAGAAGCAGAAGCAGAACAAACAGAAGAAGCCCAAGAAGCAGAAGGAGAACCTGAAGCAGAAGAAGCAGAAGGAGAAGCAGAAGCAGAAAGAGAAGCAAAAGCAGAAGGAGAAGCAGAAGGAGAAGCAGAAGGAACAGAAGAAGCAGAGCTAGTAGCAGAAGAAGCAGAAGATGCAGAAGCAGAAAGAGAAGCAGAAGGAAGGATTAGGAGTAGGAGGAGCAGAAGGAGAATCAGAAGCAGAAAGAGAAGCAGAAGGAGAAGCAGAAGGAGAAACAGAAGAAGCAGAAGTAGGAGAAGCAGAAGCAGAATGAGAAGCACAAGAAGGAGAAATTGAAGGAGAAGGAGAATGAGACGGAGAAGCAGAAGGAGAAGTAGGAGAAGCAGAAGAAGAAGAAGCAGGAGAAGCAGAAGCAGAAGAAACAGAAGAAGGAGAAGAGCAGAAGCAGAAGCAGACGGAGGAGCAGAAGCAAAAGGAGAAGCAGAAGAAGCAGAAGCTGAAGCAGAAGAAGAAGAAACAGAAAAAGCAGAAGAAGCAGAAGAAGAAGCAGCAGGAGAAGCAGAAGAAGAAGAAGAAGGAGAAGGAGAAAGAGAAGGATTAGGAGTAGGAGAAACAGAAGGATAAGCAGAAGCAGAAAGAGAAGGAGAATGAGAAGGAGAAGCAGGAGAAGCAGAAGAAGCAGAAGCAGGAGAAGCAGAAGCAGAATGAAAAGCAGAAGAAGGAGAAATTGAAACAGAGGAAGATGCAGAAGGAGAAGCAGAAGCAGTAGTAGAAGCAGAAGAAGGAGAAGCAGAAGGAGCAGCATAAAGAGAAACAGAAGGAGAAGCAGAAGCAGGAGAAGCCGAATCAGAAGAAATAGAAGAAGGAGAAGAAGCAGAAGCAGAAAGAGAAGCAGAAACAGAAGGAGAAGCAGAAATAGAAGCAGAAGAAGCCGAAGAAGCAAAAGCAGAACCTAAAGCAGAAGGAGAAGCAGGAGAAGCAGAAGAAGCAGAATCTGGAGAAGAAGAAGGAGAACCAGAAGGAGAAGCAGAAGCAGAAAGAGAAGCAAAAGCAGAAGGAGAAGCAGAAGGAGAAGCAGAAGAAACAGTAGAAGCAGAATCAGTAGCAGAAGAAGCTGAAGATGCAGAACCAGAAAGAGAAGCAGAAGGAATAGCAGAAGAACGAGGAGAAATAGAAGGAAAAGCAGAAGGAGAAACAGGAAAAGCAGAAGAAACAGAAGCAGACGGAGAAGCAGAAGAAGGAGAAGGAGAAGCCGGAGCAGAAGAAGAAGCAGAAGGAAAAGCACAAGCAGAAGGAGATGCAGAAGGAGAAGCAGGAAATGCAGAAGACGCAGAAGCAGAAGGAGAAGAAGGAGAAGAATCAGAATCAGAAGAAGCAGAAGCAGAAATAGAAAGAGAAGCCGACGAAGAGAAGCAGAACGAGAAGCAGGAGAAGCAGAAGAAGCACAAGCGGGAGAAGCAGAAGAAGAAGAAACAGAAGAAGGAGAAGGAGCAGAAGCAGAAGGAGAAGCAGAAAGAGAAGCAAGAAAAGCAGAAGAAGCAGAAGCAGGAGAAGCAGAAGGAGAAGAAACAGGAGAAGGACAAGAAGCAGAAAGAGAAGCAGTAGAAGCAGAAGAAGCAGGAAAAGCAGAAGCAGAAGAAAGAGAAGAAGAAGAAGACGAAGAAGAAGAAGAAGAAGAAGCATAAGGAGAAGCATAAGGAGAAGCATAAGGAGAAGCATAAGGAGAAGCAGTAGAAGGAGAAGAAGCAGAGCAGGAGAAGCTGAAGCAGAAGAAAAAGAATAAGCAAAAGAAGCAGAAGCAGAAGCAGTGAGAGAAGCAGAAGAAGGAGAAGGAGAAGGAGCAGCAGAAGGAGAAGCAGAAGCAGAAAGAGAAGCAGAAACAGAAGGAGAACAAGAAGGAGAAGCAGGAGAATCAGAAGAAGCAGAAAGAGAAGGAGAAGATGGAGAAGCAGAAGTAGAATCCGAAGAAACAGAAGAAGAAGAAGCAGAAGAAACAGAAGCAAAAGACACAGAAGAAGGAGAAGAGCAGAAGCAGAAGCAGAAGGAGAAGCAGAAGCAGAAGGAGAAGCAGAAAGAGAAGCAGGAGAAGCAGAAGAAGCAGGAGAAGCAGAAGCAGAAGAAACAGGAGAAGCCGAAGAAGCAGAAGCAGAATCTGAAGCAGAAGGAGAAAAAGAAGAAGCACAATCTAAAGCAGAAGCAGAAGAAACAGAAATAGTAGAATAAGCAGAAGCAGAAGCACCAGGACAAGCAGAAGAACAAGAAGGAGAAGGCGAAAGAGAAGGATTAGGAGTAGGAGAAGCAAAAGGATAAGCAGAAGCAGAAAGAGACGCAGAAGGAGAAGTAGCACGAGAAGTAGGAGAAGCAGGAGAAGCAGAAGCAAGAGAAGCAGAAGAAACAGAAGACGCAGAAGCAGAATGAGAATGAGAAATTGAAGCAGAAGGAGAAGCAGAAGCAGAAGGAGAAGCAGAAACAGAAGGAGAAGCAGAAAGAGAAGCAGAAAGAGAAGCACAACGAGAAGCACAACGAGAAGCACAACGAGAAGCAGGAGAAGCAGAAGCAGGAGAAGCAGAAGCAGAAGAAGCCGAAGAAGCAGAAGCAGAACCTGAAGCATAAGGAGATACAGGAGAAGCAGAAGAAGCAGAATCTGGAGAAGCAGAAGGAGAAGCAGAAGCAGAAAGAGAAGCAAAAGCAGAAGGAGAAGCAGAAGAAACAGAAGAAGCAGAGGCAGTAGCAGAAGAACCAGAAGATGCAGAAGCAGAAGGAGAAGCAGAAGCAGTAGTAGAAGCAGAAGAAGGAGAAGCAGAAGGAGAAGCATAAAGAGAAACAGAAGGAGAAGCAGGAGAAGCAGAAGCAGGAGAAGCAGAATCAGAAGAAATAGAAGAAGGAGAAGAAGCAGAAGCAGAAAGAGAAGCAGAAACAGAAGGAGAAGCAGAAAAAGAAGCCGAAGAAGCCGAAGAAGCAAAAGCAGAACCTAAAGCAGAAGGAGAAGCAGGAGAAGCAGAAGAAGCAGAATCTGGAGAAGAAGAAGGAGAACTAGAAGGAGAAGCAGAAGCAGAAAGAGAAGCAAAAGCAGAAGGAGAAGCAGAAGAAACAGAAGAAGCAGAATCAGTAGCAGAAGCTGAAGATGCACAAGCAGAAAGAGAAGCAGAAGGAATAGCAGAAGAACGAGAAGGAGAAATAGAAGGAGAAGCAGAAGGAGAAGCAGGAAAAGCAGAAGAAACAGAAGCAGACGGCGAAGCAGAAGAAGGAGAAGGAGAAGCCGGAGCAGAAGAAGAACAGGAGGAAAAGCACAAGCAGAAAGAGATGCAGAAGGAGAAGCAGGAAATGCAGAAGACGCAGAAGCAGAAGGAGAAGAAGAAGGAGAAGAATCAGAATCAGAAGAAGCAGAAGCAGAAATAGAAAGAGAAGTCGACGAAGAGAAGCTGAACGAGAAGCAGGAGAAGCAGAAGGAGCACAAGCGGGAGAAGCAGAAGAAGAAGAAACAGAAGAAGGAGAAGGAGCAGAAGCAGAAGGAGAAGCAGAAAGAGAAGCAGGAAAATCAGAAGAAGCAGAAGCAGGACAAGTAGAAGGAGAAGAAACAGGAGAAGGACAAGAAGCAGAAAGAGAAGCAGTAGAAGCAGAAGAGGCAGGAAAAGAAGAAGCAGAAGAAAGAGAAGAGGAAGAAGAAGAAGAAGAAGAAGAAGAAGAAGAAGAAGAAGAAGAAGAAGAAGAAGAAGAAGAAGAAGAAGAAGAAGAAGAAGAAGAAGAAGAAGAAGAAGAAGAAGCAGCATACGGAGAAGCATAATGAGAAGCATAAGGAGAAGTATAAGAGAAGCAGTAGAAGGAGAAGAAGCAGAAGCAGGAGAAGCTGAAGCAGAAGAAAAAGAATAAGCAAAAGAAGCAGAAGCAGAAGCAGTGAGAGAAGCAGAAGAAGGAGAAGGAGAAGGAGCAGCAGAAGGAGAAGAAGAAGCAGAAAGAGAAGCAGAAACAGAAGGAGATCAAGAAGGAGAACCAGGAGAATCAGAAGAAGCAGAAAGAGAAGGAGAAGAAGGAGAAGCAGAAGTAGAATCAGAAGAAACAGAAGAAGAAGCAGAAGAAACAGAAGCAAAAGACACAGAAGAAGGAGAAGAGCAGAAGCAGAAGCAGAAGCAGAAGCAGAAGCAGATGGAGAAGCAGAAAGAGAAGCAGGAGAACCAGAAGAAGCAGGAGAAGCAGAAGCAGAAGAAACAGGAGAAGCCGAAGAAGCAGAATCAGAATCTGAAGCAGAAGGAGAAACAGAAGAAGCACAATCTGAAGAAGAAGCAGAAGAAACAGAAATAGTAGAATAAGCAGAAGCAGAAGCACCAGGACAAGCAGAAGAACAAGAAGGAGAAGGCGAAAGATAAGGAATAGGAGTAGGAGAAGCAAAAGGATAAGCAGAAGCAGAAAGAGACGCAGAAGGAGAAGCAGCACGAGAAGTAGGAGAAGCAGGAGAAGCAGAAGCAAGAGAAGCAGAAGAAACAGAAGACGCAGAAGCAGAATGAGAAGCAGAAGGAGAAATTGAAGCAGAAGGAGAAGGAGAAGCAGAAGGAGAAGCAGAAGAAGGAGAAGGAGAAGCAGAAAGAGAAGCAGAAACAGAAGGAAAACAGAAATAGAAGCAGGAGCAGCAGAAGAAGCAGCAGCAGGAGAAGCAGAAGCAGAAGAAGCCGAAGAAACAGCAGCAGAACCTGAAGCATAAGGAGATACAGGAGAAGCAGAAGAAGCAGAATCTGGAGAAGCAGAAGGCGAAGCAGAAGCAGAAAGAGAAGCAAAAGCAGAAGGAGAAGCATAAGGAGAAGCAGAAGAAACAGAAGAAGCAGAGGCACTGGCAGAAGATGTAGAAGCAGAAGGAGAAGCAGAAGGAAAAGCAGAAGAACGAGAAGGAGAAGGAGAAGGAGAAGCAGAAGTAGAAGCAGAGAGAGAAGCAGAAGAAGGAGCAGGAGAAGGAAAAGCAGCAGGAGAAGCAGAAAGAGAAGCCGAAGGAGAAGCAGGAGATGCAGAAACAGGAGAAGCAGAAGCAGAAGAAACAGGAGAAGGACAAGAAGCAGAAGGAGAAGCAGAAACAGAAGGAGAAGCCGAAAGAGGAGGGAAAGCAGAAGAAGCAGAAGCAGGAGAAGCAGAAGCATAAGAATGCGAAGAAGCAGAAGCAGAACATGAAGCAGAAGGAGAAGCAGGAGAAGCAGAAGAATCAGAATCTGGAGAAGCAGAATGAGAAGCAGAAGGAGAAGCAGAAGCAGAAAGAGAATCAAAAGCGAAGGAGAAGCGAAGAAATAGAAGAATTAGAAGCGTAGCAGTTGTAGCGAAGCAGAAGGAAAAGCAGAAGAACAAGAAGGAGAAGGAGAAACAGAAGGAGAATAAGAAGGAGAAGCAGAAAGAGAAGCAG
>NW_012292597.1:0-7520 GCF_000151885.1 Dipodomys ordii | reverse complement strand
AGAAGACGAAACACGAAGTCTGGGACGGAGCAGAAGGAGAAGCAGACGGAGTCTCAGACAGAGAAGCAGGAGAAGCAGATGCAGAAATCAGGAGAAGGACAAGAAGCAGAAGCAGAAGGAGAAGCAGAAACAGGAGGAGAAGCAGAAAGAGAATGAGGGGAAGCAGAAGAAGCAGAATCAGGAGAAGCAGAAGTATAAGAATCGGAAGAAGCAGAAGCAGAACCTGAAGCAGAAGGAGAAGAAGCAGAATCTGGAGAAGCAGAATGAGAAGCTGAAGTAGAAGCAGAAGCAGATGCAGAAAGAGAATCAAAAACAGAAGGAGAAGCAGAAGAAGCAGAAGAAGCAGAAGCAGTAGCAGTTGCAGCAGAAGGAGAAGCAGAAGGAGCAGAACAAGAACGAGGAGGAGAAGGAGATGCAGAAGGAGAAGCAGAAGGAGAATCAGAAGGAGAAGCAGCAGAAGCAGAAGAAGAAGCAGAAGGAGAAACAGAAGCAGAAGAAGCAGCACGAGTAGAAGCAGAAGCAGAAGAAGATGCATAAGGAGAAGCAGGAGAAGCTGAAGAAGCAGAAGCAGAAGGAGAAGTAGGAGAAGGAGAAGCAGAAGGAAGAGCAGCATATGCAATAGGAGAAGCAGAAGGAGAAGCAGAAGCAGAATGAGAAGCAGAAAGAGAAGCAGTAGAAGCAGAAGAAGCAGGAAAAGAAGAAGCAGAAGAAAGAGAAGAAAGAGAAGAAGAAGAAGAAGAAGAAGAAGAAGAAGAAGAAGAAGAAGAAGAAGAAGAAGAAGAAGAAGAAGAAGAAGAAGAAGAAGAAGAAAAAGAAGAAGAAAGAGAAGGAGAATGAGAAGGAGAAGCATAAGGAGAAGACGTAGAAGCAGAAGAAGCAGAAGCAGGAGAAGCAGAAGCAGTACAAAAAGAATACGCATAAGAAGAAGAATCAGAGAGAGAAGCAGAAGAAGGAGAAGGAGCAGCAGAAAGAGAAGTAGAAGGAGAATCAGAAGGAGAAGCAGAAGAAGGAGTAGCAGAAGAAGCAGCAGAAGGAGAATCAGAAGCAGAAGAAGATGCAGAACGAGAAGCGGGAGAAGCAGAAGAAGCAGAAGCAGAAGGAGAAGCAGAAGTAGGAGAAGGAGAAGGATAAGGAAGTGCAACAGAAACAATAGTAGAAGCAGAAGGAGAAGCAGAAGCAGAATGAGAAGCAGTAAGAGAAACAGTAGAAGCCGAAGAAGCAAAAGCAGAAGAAGAAGAAGGAGAAAGAGAAGGATTAGGAGTAGGAGGAGCAGAAGCAGAATTAGAAGCAGAAACAGAAGGAGAAGCAGAAATAGAAGCAGAAGAAGCCGAAAAAGCAAAAGCAGAACTTAAAGCAGAAGGAGAAGCAGGAGAAGCAGAAGAAGCAGAATCTGGAGAAGAAGAAGGAGAACCAGAAGGAGAAGCAGAAGCAGAAAGAGAAGCAAAAGCAGAAGGAGAAGCAGAAGGAGAAGCAGAAGAAACAGAAGAAGCAGAATCAGTAGCAGAAGAAGCTGAAGATGCAGAACCAGAAAGAGAAGCAGAAGGAATAGCAGAAGAACGAGAAGGAGAAACAGAAGGAGAAGCAGAAGGAGAAGCAGGAAAAGCAGAAGAAACAGAAGCAGACGGAGAAGCAGAAGAAGGAGAAGGAGAAGCCGAAGGGGAAGAAGAAGCAGAAGGAAAAGCACAAGCAGAAGGAGATGCAGAGGGAGAAGCAGGAGATGCAGAAGAAGCAGAAGCACAAGGAGAAGAAGAAGGAGAAGAATCAGAATCAGAAGAAGCAGAAGCAGAAATAGAAAGAGAAGCCGACGAAGAGAAGCAGAACGAGAAGCAGGAGAAGCAGAAGAAGCAGAAACGGGAGAAGCAGTGAAGAAACGGAAGAAGGAGAAGGAGCAGAAGCAGAAGGAGAAGCAGAAAGAGAAGCAGGAAAAGCAGAAGAAGCAGAAGCAGGAGAAGCAGAAGGAGAAGAAACAGGAGAAAGGACAAGATGCAGAAAGAGAAGCAGTAGAAGCAGAAGAGGCAGGAAAAGCAGAAGCAGAAGAAAGAGAAGAAGAAGAAGACGAAGAAGAAGAAGAAGAAGCAGCAGCATAAGGAGAAGCATAAGGAGAAGCATAAGGAGAAGTATAATGAGAAGCAGTAGAAGCAGAAGAAGCAGAAGCAGGAGAAGCTGAAGCAGAAGAAAAAGAATAAGCAAAAGAAGCAGAAGCAGAAGCAGTGAGAGAAGCAGAAGAAGGAGAAGGAGAAGGAGCAGCAGAAGGAGAAGCAGAAGCAGAAAGAGAAGCAGAAACAGAAGGAGAACAAGAAGGAGTAGCAGGAGAATCAGAAGAAGCAGAAAGAGAAGGAGAAGAAGGAGAAGCAGAAGTAGAATCAGAAGAAACAGAAGAAGAAGAAGAAGAAGAAACAGAAGCAAAAGAAACAGAAGAAGGAGAAGAGCAGAAGCAGAAGGAGAAGCAGAAGCAGAAGGAGAAGCAGAAAGAGAAGCAGGAGAACCAGAAGAAGCAGGAGAAGCAGAAGCAGAAGAAACAGGAGAAGCCGAAGAAGCAGAAGCAGAATCTGAAGCAGAAGGAGAAACAGAAGAAGCACAATCTGAAGCAGAAGTAGAAGAAACAGAAATAGTAGAATAAGCAGAAGCAGAAGCACCAGGACAAGCAGAAAAACAAGAAGGAGAAGGCGAAAGAGAAGGATTAGGAGTAGGAGAAGCAAAAGGATAAGCAGAAGCAGAAAGAGACGCAGAAGGAGAAGCAGCACGAGAAGTAGGAGAAGGGGAGAAGCAGAAGCAAGAGAAGCAGAAGAAACAGAAGACGCAGAAGCAGAATGAGAAGCAGAAGGAGAAATTGAAGCAGAAGGAGAAGCAGAAGCAAAAGGAGAAGCAGAAGAAGGAGAAGGAGAAGCAGAAAGAGAAGCAGAAAGAGAAGCACAACGAGAAGCAGGAGAAGCAGAAGCAGAAGAAACATAAGAAGGAGAAGAAGCAGAAGGAGAAGCAGAAACAGAAGGAAAAGCAGAAATAGAAGCAGGAGCAGCAGAAGAAGCAGCAGCAGGAGAAGCAGAAGCAGAAGAAGCTGAAGAAACAGAAGCACAACCTGAAGCATAAGGAGATACAGGAGAAGCAGAAGAAGCAGAATCTGGAGAAGCAGAAGGAGAAGCAGAAGCAGAAAGAGAGGCAAAAGCAGAAGGAGAAGCACAAGGAGAAGCATAAGAAACAGAAGAAGCAGAGGCAGTAGCAGAAGATGTAGAAGCAGAAGGAGAAGCAGAAGGAAAAGCAGAAGAACGAGAAGGAGAAGGAGAAACAGAAGGAGAAGCAGAAAGAGAAGCAGAAGAAGGAGCAGGAGAAGGAAAAGCAGCAGGAGAAGCAGAAAGAGAAGCAGAAAGAAAAGCAGAATGAGAAGCAGGAGATGCAGAAACAGGAGAAGAACAAGCAGAAGAAACAGGAGAAGGACAAGAAGCAGAAGCAGAAGGAGAAGCAGAAAGAGAAGGAGGGGAAGCAGAAGAAGCAGAAGCAGGAGAAGCAGAAGCATAAGAATCCGAAGGAGCAGAAGCAGAACCTGAAGCAGAAGGAGAAGCAGGAGAAGCAGAAGAATCAGAATCTGGAGAAGCAGAATGAGAAGCAGAAGGAGAAGCAGAAGCAGAAAGAGAATCAAAAGCAGAAGGAGAAGCAGAAGAAACAGAAGAAGTAGAAGCAGTACCAGTTGTAGCAGAAACAGAAGGAAAAGCAGAAGAACAAGAAGGAGAAGGAGAAACAGAAGGAGAAGCAGAAGTAGAAGCAGAAAGAGAAGCAGGTAAAGCAGAAGAAGAAGAAGCAGAAGGAGAATCAGAAGGAGAAGCAGAAGAAGGAGAAGGAGAAGCAGAAGCAGAAGAAGATGCAGAAGGAGAAGCAGAAGAAGCAGAAGAAGAAGGAGAAGCAGGAAAAGCAGAAGAAGCAGAAGCAAAAGGAGAAGCAAAAGAAGGAGAAGGAGAAGCAGAGGCAGAAGAAGAAGCATAAGGACAAGCACAAGCAGAAGGAGATGCAGAAGTAGAAGCAGGAGAAGCAGAAGAAGGAGAATCTGAAGGAGAAACAGAAGTAGGAGAAGGAGAAGGAGGAGAAGCAGAAGCAGAAGGAGAAACAGAAGCAGAATGAGAAGCAGAAAGAGAAGCAGGAGGAATACAAGAAGCAGAAGCAGGAGAAGCCGAAAGAGAAGAAGCAGAAACAGAAGCAGAAGGAGAAGCAGAAGCAGAAGGAGAAGCAGCAGAAGAAGTAGAACCAGAAATTCAGGCAGCAGAAACAGAAGAAGCAGAAGCAGAAGGAGAAGCCAAAAGAGAAGCAGAAGGGGAAGTAGAAAAAACAGCAGAAGAAGCAGAAAAACAAGCAGGAGAAGCAGAAGCAGGAAGAGAAGTAGAAGCAGAAGAACAGAAGAAGAAGAAGAAGAAGAAGAAGAAGAAGAAGAAGAAGAAGAAGAAGAAGAAGAAGAAGAAGCAGTAGAAGCATAAGAAGCAGAAGCAGGAGAAGCAGAACCAGAAGAAAAAGAAGAAACATAAGAAGCAGAAGCAGAGGGAGAAACAGAAGAAGGAGAAGGAGCAGCAGAAGGTGAAGCAGAAGGAGATGCAGAAGGAGAAAGAGAAGCAGAAACAGAAGGACAAGAAGAAGGAGAAGTTGGAGAATCAGAAGAAGCAGAAGCAGAAATAGAAGCAGAAGAAGGAGAAGGAGAAGCAGAAGGAGAAGGACAAGCAGGAGAAGCAGAAGAAGCAGAAGCGGGAGAAGCAGAAGAAGAAGAAGAAACAGAAGAAGGAGAAGGAGCAGAAGGAGAAGCAGAAGCAGAAGGAGAAGCAGAAAGAGAAGCAGAAGAAGCAGAAGAAGCAGTAGCAGGTGAAGCAGAAGCAGAAGAAACAGAAGAAGCCGAAGAATCAGAAGGAGAACCTGAAGCAGAAGGAGAAGCAGAAGCAGCAGAAGCTGGAAAAGCAGAAGAAGAAGAAACCGAACAAGCAGAAGAAGCAGAAGCAGAACGAGAAGCAGAAGAAGAGGGAGAAAGAGAAGGATTAGGAGTAGGAGGAGCAGAAGCAGAATAAGAAGCAGAAAGAGAAGCAGAAGGAGAAGCAGAAGGAGAAACAGAATCAGAAGCAGGAGAAGCAGAAGCAGAAAGAGAAGCACAAGAAGGAGGAATTGAAGGAGAAGGAGAATGAGACGGAGAAGCAGAAGGAGAAGGAGAAGCAGAAGAAGAAGAAGCAGGAGAAGCAGAAACAGAAGAAACAGAAAAAGCAGAAGAAGCAGAAGAAGCAGCAGCAGGAGAAGCAGAAGAAGAAGAAGGAGAAGGAGAAAGAGAAGGATTAGGAGTAGGAGAAACAGAAGGATAAGCAGAAGCAGAAAGAGAAGCAGAAGGAGAAGCAGGAGAAGCAGAAGAATCAGAAGCAGGAGAAGCAGAAGCAGAATGAAAAGCAGAAGAAGGAGAAATTTAAACAGAAGAAGATGCAGAAGGAGAAGCAGAAGCAGAAGGAGAAGCAGAAGGAGAAGCATAAGGAGAAACAGAAGGAGAAGCAGGAGAAGCAGAAGCAGGAGAAGCAGAATCAAAAGAAATAGAAGAAGGATAAGAAGCAGAAGCAGAAAGAGAAGCACAAACAGAAGGAGAAGCAGAAATAGAAGCAGAAGAAGCAGAAGCAGAACCTGAAGCAGAAGGAGAAGCAGGAGAAGCAGAAGAAGCAGAATCTGGAGAAGAAGGAGAACCAGAAGGAGAAGCAGAAGCAGAAAGAGAAGCAAAGGAGAAGGAGAAGCAGAAAGAGAAGCAGAAGAAACAGAAGAAGCAGAAGCAGAAGCAGTAGCAGAAGAAGCTGAAGATGCAGAAGCAGATAGAGAAGCAGAAGGAATAGCAGAATAACGACAAGGAGAAGCAGAAGGAGAAGAAGAATGAGAAGCAGTAGGAGAAGCAGGAAAAACAGAAGAAGCAGAAACAGACGGAGAAGCAGAAGAAGGAGAAGCAGAAGCAGAAGAAGAAGCAGAAGGAAAAGCACAAGCAGAAGGAGATGCAGAAGGAGTAGCAGGAGAAGCAGAAGAAGCAGAAGCAGAAGGAGAAGAAGAAGGAGAAGAAGCAGAATCAGAAGAAGCAGAAGGAGAAGTAGAAAGAGAAGCCGAAGAAGAGAAGCAGAACGAGAAGCAGGAGAAGCAGAAGAAGCAGAGCGGGAGAAGCAGAAGAAGAAGAAACAGAAGAAATAGAAGGAGCAGAAGCAGAAGGAGGAGAAGAAGCAGAAGGAGAAGCAGAAAGAGAAGCAGGAAAAGCAGAAGAAGCAGAAGCAGGAGAAGCAGAAGCAGAAGAAACAGGAGAAGGACAAGAAGCAGAAGCAGAAGCAGAAGGAGAAGCAGAAACAGAAGGAGAAGCAGAAAGAGAAAGAGGGGAAGCAGAAGAAGCAGAAGCAGGAGAACCAGAAGCATAAGAATCCGAAGAAGCAGAAGCAGAACCTGAAGCAGAAGGAGAAGCAGAAGAAGCAGAATCTGGAGAAGCAGAATGAGAAGCTGAAGGAGAAGCAGAAGCAGAAAGAGAATCAAAAGGAGAAGGAGAAGCGGAAGAAGCAGAAGCAGTAGCAGTTGCAGCAGAAGCAGAAGGAGAAGCAAAAGTAAAAGCAGAAGAACGAGAAGGAGAAGGAGAAACAGAAGGAGAAGCAGAAGGAGAAGCAGAAGAAGCAGAAGGAGAAGCAGAAGGAGAAACAGAAGCAGAAGAAGCAGCAGAAGGAGAAGCAGAAGCAGAAGAAGATGCAGAAGGAGAAACAGGAGAAGCAGAAGAAGCAGAAGCAGAAGGAGAAGGAGAAGTAGGAGAAGGAGAAGGAAGAGCCGCAGAAAGCAATAGGAGAAGCAGAAGGAGAAGCAGAAGCAGAATGAGAAGCAGAAAGAGAAGCAGTAGAAGAAGAAGAAGCAGGAAAAGCAGAAGCAGCAGA
The DNA here is from genome assembly GCF_000151885.1 of Dipodomys ordii. Classification (NCBI taxonomy): domain Eukaryota; kingdom Metazoa; phylum Chordata; class Mammalia; order Rodentia; family Heteromyidae; genus Dipodomys; species Dipodomys ordii. The sequence continues at coordinate 630 of NW_012292597.1, read as the reverse complement.
AAGAGAAGAAGAAGATGAAGAAGAAGAAGAAGAAGAAGAAGAAGTAGTAGATGAAGAAGAAGAAGAAGAAGAAGAAGAAAAAGGAGAAGGAGAAGGAGAAGAAGCAGAAGCAGGAGAAGCAGAAGCAGAAGAAAAAGAATAAGCATAAGAAGCAGAATCAGAGGGAGAAGCAGAAGAAGGAGAAGCAGAAGCAGAAGAAGCAGCAGAAGGAGAAGCAGAAGCAGAAGAAGATGCAGAAGGAGAAGCAGGAGAAGCAGAAGACGGAGAAGGAGAAGGCGAAAGAGAAGGATTAGGAGTAGGAGAAGCAAAAGGATAAGCAGAAGCAGAAAGAGACGCAGAAGGAGAAGCAGCACGAGAAGTAGGAGAAGCAGGAGAAGCAGAAGCAGGAGAATCAGAAGAAACAGAAGACGCAGAAGCAGAATGAGAAGCAGAAGGAGAAATTGAAGCAGAAGCAGAAGGAGAAGCAGAAACAGAAGGAAAAGCAGAAAGAGAAGCAGGAGAAGCAGAAGAAGCAGCAGCAGGAGAAGCAGAAGCAGAAGAAGCAGAAGCAGAACCTGAAGCAGAAGGAGAAGCAGGAGAAGCAGAATCTGGAGAAGCAGAAGGAGAAGCAGAAGCAGAAAGAGAAGCAAA
>NW_012292596.1:0-7521 GCF_000151885.1 Dipodomys ordii | reverse complement strand
AACAGGAGAAGCCGAAGAAGCAGAAGCAGAATCTGAAGCAGGAGAAACAGAAGAAGCATAATCTGAAGCCGATGCAGAAGAAACAGAAATAGTAGAATAAGCAGAAGCAGAAGCAGCAGGAGAAGCAGAAGAAGAAGACGGAGAAGGCGAAAGAGAAGGATTAGGAGTAGGAGAAGCAAAAGGATAAGCAGAAGCAGAAAGAGACGCAGAAGGAGAAGCAGCACAAGAAGTAGGAGAACCAGGAGAAGCAGAAGCAGGAGAAGCAGAAGAAACAGAAGCAGAAGCAGAATGAGAAGCAGAAGGAGAAATTGAAGCAGAAGCAGAAGCAGAAGGAGAAGCAGAAGCAGAAGGAGAAGCAGAAGAAGGAGAAGGAGAAGCAGAAAGAGAAGCAGAACGAGAAGCAGGAGAAGCAGAAGCAGGAGAAACAGAAGCAGAAGAAACAGAAGAAGGAGAAGAACCAGAAGCAGAAGGAGAAGCAGAAGCAGAAGGAGAAGCAGAAAGAGAAGGATGGGAAGCAGAAGAAGCAGAAGCAGGATAGGCAGAAGCATAAGAATCCGAAGAAGCAGAAGCAGAACCTGAAGCAGAAGGAGAAGCAGGAGAAGCAGAAGAAGCAGAATCTGGAGAAGCAGAATGAGAAGCTGAAGGAGAAGCAGAAGCGGAAAGAGAATCAAAACCAGAAGGAGAAGCAGAAGAAACAGAAAGAGCAGTAGCACTTGCAGCAGAAGCAGAAGGAGAAACAGAAGGAAAAGCAGAAGAACGAGAACAAGAAGGAGAAACCGAAGCAGAAGCAGAAGGAGAATCAGAAGGAGAAGCAGAAGAAGCAGAAGGAGACGCAGAAACAGAAGAATAAGCATATGGACAAGCACAAGCAGAAGGAGATGCAGAAGGAGAAGCAGGAGACGCAGAAGAAGCAGAAGCAGAAGAAGAAGTAGAAGTAGGAGAAAGAGAAGGAAGAGCAGCAGAAGCAATAGGAGAAGCAGAACCAGAAGGAGAAGCAGAATGAGTAGCAGAAAGAGAAGCAGTAGAACCAGAAGAAGCAGGAAAAGCAGAAGCAGAAGAAAGAGAAGAAGAAGAATAAGAATAAGAAGAAGAAGAAGAAGAAGAAGAAGAAGAAGAAGAAGAAGAAGAAGAAGAAGAAGAAGAAGAAGCAGTAGAAGAAGAAGAAGCAGAAGCAGGAGAAGCAGAAGCAGTAGAAAAAGAATAAGCATAAGAAGAAGAAGAAGAAGCAGAAAGAGGAGAAGGAGAAGCAGAAGTAGAATTAGAAGAAACAGAAGAAGAAGCAGAAGAAACAGAAGCAAACGAAACAGAAGAAGGAGAATAGCAGAAGCAGAAGCAGAAGGAGAAGCAGAAGCAGAAGATGAAGCGGAAAGAGAAGCAGGAAAAGCAGGAGAAGCAGAAGAAGCAGGAGAAGCAGAAACAGAAGAAACAGGAGAAGCCGAAGAAGCAGAAGCAGAATCTGAAGCAGAAGGAGAAACAGAAGAAGCACAATCTGAAGCAGAAGCAGAAGAAACAGAAATAGTAGAATAAGCAGAAGCAGAAGCAGCAGGTGAAGCAGAAGAAGAAGAAGGAGAAGGCGAAAGAGAAGGATTAGGAGTAGGAGAAGAAAAAGGATAAGCAGAAGCAGAAAGAGACGCAGAAGGAGAAGCAGCACGAGAAGTAGGAGAAGCAGGAGAAGCAGAAGCAGGAGAAGCAGAAGAAACAGAACACGCAGAAGCAGAATGAGAAGCAGAAGGAGAAATTGAAGCAGAAGCAGAAGGAGAAGCAGAAGCAGGAGAAGCATAAGAAGGAGAAGGAGAAAGAGAAGCAGAAAGAGAAGCAGAACGAGAAGCAGGAGAAGCAGAAGCAGATGAAACAGAAGAAGGAGAAGAAGCAGAAGCAGAAGGAGAATCAGAAACAGAAGGAAGAGCAGAAAGAGAAGCAGGAGAAGCAGAATAAGCAGCAGCAGGATAAGCAGAAGCAGAAGAAGCCGAAGAAGCAGAAGCAGAACCTGAAGCAGAAGGGGAAGCAGGAGAAGCAGAAGAATCAGAATCTGGTGAAGCAGAAGGAGAAGCAGTAGCAGAAAGAGAAGCAAAAGCAAAAGGAGAAGCAGAAGAAACAGAAGAAACAGAGGCAGTACCAGAAGAAGCAGAAGATGCAGAAGCAGAAGGAGAAGCAGAAGGAAAAGCAGAAGAACGAGAAGGAGAAGGAGAAGGATAAACAGGAGAAGCAGAAAGAGAAGCAGAAGAAGGAGGAGGAGAAGGAAAAGCAGCAGGAGAAGCAGAAAGAGCAGCAGAAGGAGAAGCAGGAGATGCAGAAACAGGAGAAGCAGAAGCAGAAGAAACAGGAGAAGGACAAGAAGCAGAAGCAGAAGCAGAACCTTAAGCAGAAGGAGAAGCAGGAGAAGCAAAAGAAGCAGTATCTGGAGAAGCAGAATGAGAAACAGAAGCGGAAAGAGAATCAAAAGCAGAAGGAGAAGCAGAAGAAACAGAAGAACAGAAGCAGTAGCAGTTGCAGCAGTAGGAGAAGCAGAAGGAAAAGCAGAAGAACGAGAAGGAGAAGGAAAAACAGAAGGAGAAGAAGAAAGAGAATCAGAAGGAGACGCAGAAGAAGCAGAATGAGAAGCAGAAGCAGAAGAAGAAACATAAGGACAAGCACAAGCAGAAGGAGATGCAGAAGGAGAAGCAGGAAAAGCAGAAGAAGCAGAAGAAGAAGTAGAAGCAGGAGAAGGAGAAAGAAGAGCAGCAGAAGCAATAGGAGAAGCAGAAGGAGAAGCAGAAGCAGAATGAGAAGCAGAAAGAGAAGCAGTAGAAGCAGAAGAAGCAGGAAGAGCAGAAGCAGAAGAAAGAAGAAGAAGAAGAAGAAGAAGAAGAAGAAGAAGAAGAAGAAGAAGAAGAAGAAGAAGAAGAAGAAGAAGAAGAAGAAGAAGAAGCATAAGGAAAAGCATAAGGAGAAGCAGTAGAAGCAGAAGAAGCTGAAGCAGGAGAAGCAGAAGCAGAAGAAAAGGAATAAGCATAAGAAGCAGAATCAGAGGAAGAAGCAGTAGGAACAGGAGAAGGAGAAGCAGAAGGAGAATCAGAAGGAGAAGAAGGAGAAGCAGAAGCAGAAGAAGTAGCAGAAGGAGAAGCAGAAGAAGATGCAGAAGGAGAAGCAGGAGAAGCAGAAGAAGGAGAAGCAGAAGGAGAAGCAGAAGTAGGAGAAAAAGAAGGAGAAGGAAGGGCAGCAGAAGCAATAGGAGAAGCAGAAGGAGAAGCAGAACCAGAATGAGAAGCAGAAAGAGAAGCAAAAGAAGCAGAAGAAGCAGGAAAAGCAGAAGCAGAAGAAAGAGAAGAAGCAGCAGAAGCAGAAGCAGAAGCAGAAGCAGAAGCAGAAGAAGAAGATGTAGATGAAGTAGAAGAAGAAGAAGAAGAAGAAGATGAAGATGATGAAGATGAAGAAGAAGAAAAAGAAGAAGAAGAAAAAGACAAAGAAGAAGAAGAAGAAGAAGAAGCATAAAGAGAAGCATAAGGAGAAGCATAAGGAGAAGCAGTAGAAGCAGAAGAAGCAGAAGCAGGAGAAGCAGAAGCAGAAGAAAAAGAATAAGCAAAAGTAGCAGAAACAGAAGCAGTGGGAGAAGCAGAAGAAAGAGAAGGAGAAGGAGCAGCAGAAGGAGAAGTTGAAGCAGAAAGAGAAGCAGAAACAGAAGGAGAAGAAGAACGAGAAACAGGAGAATCAGAAGAAGCAGAAGTAGAAGCAGAAAGAGGAGAAGAAGGAGAAGCAGAAGTAGAATCAGAAGAAACAGAAGAAGAAGAAGCAGAAGAAACATAAGCAAAAGAAACAGAAGAAGGAGAAGAGCAGAAGAAGAAGCAGAAGTAGAAACAGAAGCAGAAGGAGAAGCAGAAAGAGGAGCAGGAGAAGCAGAAGAAGCAGGAGAAGCAGAAGCAGAAGAAACAGGAGAAGCCGAAGAAGAAGAAGCAGAATCTGAAGCAGGAGAAACAGAAGAAGCACAATCTGAAGCCGAAGCAGAAGAAACAGAAATAGTAGAATAAGCAGAAGCAGCAGGAGAAGGCGAGAGAGAAGGAGTAGGGATAGGAGAAGCAAAAGGATAAGCAGAAGCAGAAAGAGAAGCAGAAGGAGAAGCAGCACGAGAAGTAGGAGAAGCAGGAGAAGCAGAAGCAGGAGAAGCAGAAGAAACAGAAGACGCAGAAGCAGAATGAGAAGCAGAAGGAGAAATTGAACCAGAAGCAGAAGGAGAAGCAGAAGCAGAAGGAGAAGCATAAGAAGGAGAAGGAGAAGCAGAAAGAGAAGCAGAAAGAGAAGCAGAACGAGAAGCATGAGAAGCAGAAGCAGGAAAAGCAGAAGCAGAATAAACAGAAGAAGCAGAAGGAGAAGCAGAAACAAAAGGAAAAGTAGAAAGAGAAGCAGGAGAAGCAGACGAAGCAGCAGCAGGAGAAGCAGAAGCAGAAGAAGCCGAAGAAGCAGAAGCAGAACCTGAAGCAGCAGGAGAAGGAGGAGAAACAGAAGAAGCATAACCTGGAGAAGCAGAAGGAGAAGCAGAAGCAGAAAGAGAAGCAAAAGCAGAATGAGAAGCAGAAGAAACAGAAGAAGGAGAGGCAGTAGCAGAAGAAGCAGAAGATGCAGAAGCAGAAGGAGAAGCAGAAGGAAAAGCAGAAGAACGAGAACGAGAAGGACAAGGAGAAACAGAAGGAGAAGGAGAAAGAGAAGCAGAAGAAGGAGCAGGAGAAGGAAAAGCAGCAGGAGAAGCAGAAATTGCAGCAGAAGGAGAAGCAGGAGATGCAGAAACAGGAGAAGCAGAAGCAGAAGAAACAGGAGAAGGACAAGAAGCAGAAGCAGAAGCAGAACCTGAAGCATAAGGAGAAGCATAAGGAGAAGCATAAGGAGAAGCAGTAGAAGCAGAAGAAGCAGAAGCAGGAGAAACAGAAGCAGAAGAAAATGAATAAGCAATAGAAGCAGAAGCAGAAGCAGTGGGAGAAGCAGAAGAAGGAGAAGGATAAGGAGCAACAGAAGGAGAAGTTGAAGCAGAAATAGAAGCAGAAACAGAAGGAGAAGAAGAACGAGAAACAGGAGAATCAGAAGAAGTAGAAGTAGAAGCAGAAAGAGGAGAAGAAGGAGAAGCAGAAGTAGAATCACAAGAAACAGAAGAAGAAGAAGCAGAGGAAACAGTAGCAAAAGAAACAGAAGAAGGAGAAGAGCAGAAGAAGAAGCAGAAGGAGAAGGAGAAGCAAAAAGAGAAGCAGGAGAAGCAGAAGAAGCAGGCGAAGCAGAATCAGAAGAAACAGGAGAAGCCGAAGAAGCAGAAGCAGAATCTGAAGCAGGAGAAACAGAAGAAGCACAATCTGAAGCAGAAGCAGAAGAAACAGAAACAGTAGAATAAGCAGAAGCACAAGCAGCATGAGAAGCAGAAGAAGAAGACGGAGAAGGCGAAAGAGAAGGAGTAGGAGAAGCAAAAGGATAAGAAGAAGCAGAAAGAGACGCAGAAGGAGAAGCAGCACGAGAAGTAGGAGAAGCAGGAGAAGCAGAAGCAGGAGAAGCAGAAGAAACAGAAGACGCAGAAGCAGAATGAGAAGCAGAAGGAGAAATTGAAGCAGAAGGAGAAGAAGAAGCAGAAGGATAAGCCGAAGCAGAAGGAGAAGCAGAAGAAGGAGAAGGAGAAGCAGAAAGAAGCAGAACGAGAAGCAGGAGAAGCAGTAGCAGGAGAAGCAGAAGCAGAAGAAACAGAAGAAGGAGAAGAAGCAGAAGCAGAAGGAGAAGCAGAAACAGAAGGAAAAGCAGAAAGAGAAGCAGAAGAAGCAGCAGCAGGAGAAGCAGAAGCAGAAGAAGCCGAAGAAGCAGAAGAAGAACCTGAAGCAGAAGGAGAAGCAGGAGAAGCAGAATCTGGAGAAGCAGAAGGAGAAGCAGAAGCAGAAAGAGAAGCAAAAGCAGAAGGAGAAGCAGAAGAAACAGAAGAAGCAGAGGCAGTAGCAGAAGAAGCAGAAGATGCAGAAGCAGAAGCAGATGGAAAAGCAGAAGAACTTAAAGTTGAAGGAGAAACAGAAGGAGAAACAGAAAGAGAAGCAGAAGAAGGAGCAGGAGAAGGAAAAGCAGCAGGAGAAGCAGAAAGAGCAGCAGAAGGAGAAGCAGGAGATGCAGAAACAGGAGAAGCATAAACAGACCAAACAGGAGAAGGACAAGAAGCAGAAGCAGAAGGAGAAGCAGAAACAGAAGGAGAAGCAGAAAGAGAAGGAGGGGAAGCAGAAGAAGCAGAAGCAGGAGAAGCAGAAGCATAAGAATCCGAAGAAGAAGAAGCAGAACCTGAAGCAGAAAGAGAAGCAGGGGAAGCAGAAGAAGCAGAGTATGGAGAAGCAGAATGAGAAGCTGAAGGAGAAGCAGAAGCGGAAAGAGAATCAAAAGTAGAAGTAGAAGCAGAAGAAACAGAAGAAGCAGTAGCAGTTGCAGCAGAAGGAGAAGCAGAAGGAAAAGCAGAAGAACGAGAACAAGAAGGAGAAACAGAAGCAGAAGCAGAAGGAGAATCAGAAGGAGAAGCAGAAGAAGCAGAAGTAGGAGCAGAAACAGAAGAATAAGCATAAGGACAAGCACAAGCAGAAGGAGATGCAGAAGGAGAAGCATGAGAAGCAGGAGAAGCAGAAGCAGTAGAAGTAGGAGAAAGAGAAGGAAGAGCAGCAGAAGCAATAGGAGAAGCAGAAGCAGAAGGAGAAGCAGAATGAGTAGCAGAAAGAGAAGCAGTAGAACGAGAAGAAGCAGGAAAAGCAGAAGCAGAAGAAAGAGAAGAAGAAGAAGAAGAAGAAGAAGAAGAAGAAGAAGAAGAAGAAGAAGAAGAAGAAGAAGAAGAAGAAGAAGAAGAAGAAGAAGAAGAAGAAGAAGGAGAAGCATAAGGAGAAGCAGTAGAAGCAGAAGAAGCAGAATCAGGAGAGGCAGAAGCCGAAGAAACAGAAGAAGCAGACTGAGAAGCAGAAAGCGTAGCAGAAGAAAGAGAAATCGTAGGAGAAAGAGAAGAAGAAGGAGAATCAGAAGAAGCAGAAGCAGGAGAAACAGAAGCAGAAGAAATAGAAGAAGCAGAAGCAGAAGGAGAAGCAGAACAGAAGGAGAATCAGAAGAAGGAGAAGGAGAAGGAAAAGCAGAAATAGAAGAAGTAGAAGAAGAAGAAGAAGAAGAAGAAGAAGAAGAAGAAGAAGAAGAACAAGAAGAAGAGTAAGAATCAGAAGAAGGAGAAGCAGAATGAGAAGCAGAAGGAGAAGCAGGAAAATCAGAAGAAGGAGAAGCAGAAGAAGCATAAGGAGAAGCAGAAGTAGGAGAAGCGAAAGAAGGAGAAGCAGAAGCAGAAGGAGATACGGAAGGAGAAGCAGATGAAGAAGGTGAAGCAGAAGCAGAATGAGAAGCAGAAGAAGGAGAAGTAGAAGGAGAAAGAGAAGGAGTAGGAGTAGGAGAAGCAGAAGGATCAGCAGAAAGAGAAGCCGAAGGAGAAGCAGAAGGAGAAGCAGAAGGAGCAGAAGAAGGAGAAGCAGAAGAAGAAGAAACAGAAGAAGCAGAAGCAGAATGAGAAGCAGA
>NW_012292595.1:0-1906 GCF_000151885.1 Dipodomys ordii | reverse complement strand
TGGGGACACAGAAGGACACAGCGGGTCTCAGCAGGGACACAGCGGAACACAGCGTCGATACAGCGGGGACACAGCGGGACACAGTGGGGTACACAGCTGGGGACACAAAGGGACACATCGGGGGACATAGCAAGCACACAGTGGAACACATCGTGGGACACAGCGAGGACACAGCGGGACACAGCGGGACACAGCGGGACACACCAGGAACACAGCAGTAGACACAGCGGGACACAGCGGTGGACCCAGCGGACACAGCGGGGGACACAGCGAGGTCACAGCGGTACCCAGTGGGACACAGCGTCGATACAGCGGGGACACAGCAGGACACAGCGGGGTACACAGCTGGGGACACAACAGGACACAGTAGGGGACACAGCGAGGACACAGCGGAACACAGCGTAGGACACAACGAGGACACAGCGGGACACAGCGGGACACAGCGGGGACACAGCAGGGACACAGCCGGGACACAGCGGGGGACACAGCCGAACACAAGGGGACACAGCGGGGGGCACAGCAAGACACACCGGGGGACACAGCGGGGGACACAGCGAGGACCCAGCGGGACTCAGTGGGACACAGCGTCGATACAGCCGGGACACAGCGTTACACAGCGGGTTACACAGCTGGGGACACAAAGGGACACAGTGGGGGACACAGCAGGACACTGCGGGACACAGTGGGACACAGCGGGCACAAAGCATGAGACATAGCAGTGGACACAGCGGGAGAAACCGGGGGACACAGCGGGACACAGCGGGGGACACAGCGGGACACAACAGGGAACACAGCGAGGAACCAGCGGGACACAGTGGGACACAGCGTCCATAGAGGGGGACACAGCGTTACACAGTGGGTTACACAGCTGGGGACACAAAGGGACACAGTGGGGGACATAGCGGGACACCACGGAACACAGCGGGACACAGCGGGAAACAGCGGTGACCCTGCGGAGACACAGCGGGACACAGCGGGGGACACAGCGGGACACAGCGGGGGACACAGCGGAACACATTGGGGGACAGAGCGTGGGACACAGCGAGACACAACGGGGACACAGCTGGACACAACAGGGTGCACAGCAGGACAAACCGGGGACACAGCGGGGACACAGCGGAAAAAAGCGGGTCACAGCAGGGACAAAGCGGGACACAGCGGGACACAGCGGGGGACACAGCGGGACACAGCGGGGGACCCAGCGAGGACACAGTGGGACACAGTGGGGGACAAAGCAGAACACAGCGGGACACAGTGGGGGACACAGCGGGACAGAGCGGGGGACACAGCGAGGACACAACGGGGTCACAGAGAGGTCACAGCGGGAAAGAGCAAGGGATACAGCAAGGACACAGCTGGACACAGCGGGACACAGCGGGGGCCACAGCGGGGAACACAGCGGGACAAATCAGGGGACACAGCGGGACACAGGAAGACACAGCGGGGTCACAGCAGTGGACACAGCGGGACACAGCGGGGGACACAGCGGGACACAGCGGGGGACACAGCGGGACACAGTGGGGGACACAGCGGGACACAATGGGAACACAGCTGGACACAGCGGGGTACACAGCGGGACACAGTGGGGTACACAGCGGGACACAATGGGGACACAGAGGAGACACAGCCGGTAAACAGGGAGGACACACCGGGACACAGCGGCACACAGTGGGGACAAAGCTTGAGACACAGCGCGGGAGACAGCGGGGACACAGCGGAACATAGCGGATCACAGCAGGGAACACAACGGGACACAGTGGGACACATCGGGGACAGAGCGTGACACAGCGTGACACAGTCGGACACAGCGGAGGACACAGCGGGACACAACGGGGACACAGCGGGGACACAGCAGGACACATCGGGGACACAACCGGACACAGCGGGGACACAGTATTGGTCATGA
>NW_012292594.1:0-5616 GCF_000151885.1 Dipodomys ordii | reverse complement strand
TAGCAGGGACACAGAGGGGACACTGCGGGGACACAGCGGGGTGACACATCAGGGACACAGCGAACACAGCAAGGACACAGATGGGACTCAGTGGGGGACACAGCAGGGGACAAAGCGGTACACCACGGGACACAGTGGGACACAGCAGGACAAAGCGGGGACACTGCGGAAGCACAGAGCGGGACAAAGTGGGGGACACAGCGGGACACATTGGGGTATACCGCTGGACAAAGCGTGATACAGAGCGGGGGACACTGCAGGACTCAGCGGGGACACAGCGGGACACAACGGGACACAGCAGTGGACACAGCGAGGACACAGCAGGACACAGCCTGACACAGTGGGGACACAGCAGGGACACAGCAGTGACAGAGCTGGGGACACAGCCAAACAAAACGGGACACAGGGGCGGCATAGCAGGACACACCGGGGGACACAGCGGGGGACACAGCAGGACACAACAGGGAACACAGCGAGGACCCAGTGGGACACAGTGGGACACAGCGTCGATACAGCGGGGAAACAGAGTTACACAGTGGGTTAAACAGCTGGGGACACAAAGGGACACAGTTGGGGACACAGCGGGACACAGCGGGACACAGTGGGACACAGTGGGCACAAAGCATGAGACACAGCGGGGGACACAGCGGGAGAAAACGGGGGACACAACGTGACACAGCGGGGGACACAGCGGGACACAACAGGGAACACAGCGAGGACCCAGCGGGACACAGCGGGACACAGCGTCGATACAGCGGGGACACAGCGTTACACAGCGGGTTACACAGCTGAGGACACAAAGTGACACAGTGGGGGACACAGCGAGACACAGCGGGACACAGCGAGGAAACAGCGGTGACCCTGCGGAGACACAGCGGGACACAGCGGGGGACACAGCGGGGGACACAGCGGAACACAGTGGGGGACAGAGCGTGGGAACACAGCGAGACACAGTGGGGACAAAGCTGGACACAGCGGGGTACACAGCGGGACACAGCAGGGACACAGCGAGGACACAGCGGGACTCAGCGGGGGACACAGCGTGACACAGCAGGACACAGCGGGACCCAGCTGGACACAGCGGGGACACAGCTGGGATACAGCGGGGGACAAAGCGGAACACAGCGGGACACAGTGAGGGACAAAGCAGAACACAGCGGGACACAGTGGGGGACACAGCGGGACAGAGCGGGGACACAGCGGGACACAACGGGGAACACAGCGAGGACACAGCGGGACACAGCGTCGGTACAGCGGGGACACAGCGGGACACAGCGAGGTACACAGCTGGGGACACAACGGGACACAGGGGGGACACAGCGGGACACAGCGGGACACAGTGGGGACAAAGCTTGAGACACAGCGGGGGACAGAGCGGGAGACAGCGGGGGACAGAGCGGGACACAGCGGGGGACACAGAGGGACACAGCGGGGGACGCAGCAGGGGACACATCGGGACACAGTGATGGACACAGCGGGAAAGAGCGGGGACACAGCTGGACACACCGGGGTACACAGCGGGACACAGCGGGGACACTGCGGGGACACAGCAGGGACACAGCGGGACACAGCGGGGCCACAGCCGGACACAGCTGGGACACAGCATTGGTCACAGCGGAACAAAGCGGGGGACACAGCCGGACACAGCGGGGGACACAACAGGGGACACAGCGGGACACAGCAAAGACACAGCTGGACACTGCGGGGGACACAGCGGGACACAGCGGGGGACACAGCGAGACACAGAGTGGGACCCAGAAGGGTACACAGTGGGACACAGCGGGGAACACAGCGGGACACAGCGGGACACAGCCGAACACAGCGGGCACAGTAGGGACACAGCAGTAGACAAAGCGGGACACAGCGGCGGCCACAGCAGGACACAGTGGGACACAGCGCGGACACAGCAGGACTCAGCAGGGGACACAGCAGTACACAACGGGACACAGCAGAACACAGCGGGAGACACAGCGGGACACAGAGGCGGACACAGAGTGTTACACAGCGGGACACAACGGGGAACACAGCGAGGACTCAGCGGAACCCAGCGGGACACAGCGTCGATACAGCGGGGACACAGCGGGACACAGCGGGGTACACAGCTGGGGACACAAAGGGACACATCTGGGGACACAGCGAGGACACAGCGGAACACAGCGTGGGCCACAGCGAGGACACAGCGGTACACAGCGGGACACAACGGGACACAGCAGGGACACAGCAGTAGACACAGCGGGACATAGCGGGGGACAGAGCGGGAGACAGTGGGACACACGGCGAGGACACAGCGGGGGACACAGCGGGGACAGAGGAGACTCAGCGGGGGACACAGCGAGGGACATAGCGGGACAGCGCAGAACACAGCGGGACACAGCGGAAAACAGCGGTGACCCTGCGAGGACACAGCGAGGACACAGCGCGACACAGCGGGGGACAAAATGAGGACACAGCGGGACACAGTGGGGACACAGCGGGGACACAGCGGGGACACAGCGGGACACAGCGGGTCTCAGCAGGGACACAGCAGAACACAGCGTCGATACAGCGGGGACACAGCGGGACACAGTGGGGTACACAGCTGGGGACACAAAGGGACACATCGGGGGACATAGCAAGCACACAGTGGAACACATCGTGGGACACAGCGAGGACACAGCGGGACACAGCGGGACACAGCGGGACACACCAGGAACACAGCAGTAGACACAGCGGGACACAGCGGTGGACCCAGCGGACACAGCGGGGGACACAGCGAGGTCACAGCGGTACCCAGTGGGACACAGCGTCGATACAGCGGGGACACAGCAGGACACAGCGGGGTACACAGCTGGGGACACAACAGGACACAGTAGGGGACACAGCGAGGACACAGCGGAACACAGCGTAGGACACAACGAGGACACAGCGGGACACAGCGGGACACAGCGGGGACACAGCAGGGACACAGCCGGGACACAGCGGGGGACACAGCCGAACACAAGGGGACACAGCGGGGGGCACAGCAAGACACACCGGGGGACACAGCGGGGGACACAGCGAGGACCCAGCGGGACTCAGTGGGACACAGCGTCGATACAGCGGGGACACAGCGTTACACAGCGGGTTACACAGCTGGGGACACAAAGGGACACAGTGGGGGACACAGCGGGACACTGCGGGACACAGTGGGACACAGCGGGCACAAAGCATGAGACATAGCAGTGGACACAGCGGGAGAAAGCGGGGAACACAGCGGGACACAACAGGGAACACAGGGAGGACCAAGCGGGACCCAGCGGGACACAGCGCCCATAGAGGGGGATACAGCGTTCCACAGTGGGTTACACACCTGGGGACACAAAGGGACACAGTGGGGGGCATAGCGGGACACCACGGAACACAGCGGGACACAGCGGGAAACAGCGGAACAAAGTGGGGGACAGAGCGTGGGACACAGCGAGACACAACAGGGACAAAGCTGGACACAACCGGGTGCACAGCGGGACAAACCGGGGACACAGCGGGGACACAGCGGAACACAGCGGGACACAGCAGGGACACAGCGGGACCCAGCTGAACACAGCGGGACACAGCGGGGGACACAGCGAGGACACAGCGGGACACAGTGGGGGACAAAGCAGAACACAGCAGGACACATTGGGGGACACAGCGGGGGACACAGCGGGATAGAGCGGGGGACACAGCGAGGACACAACGGGGGACACAGAGAGGTCACAGCGGGACAGAGGAAGGGATACAGCAAGGACACAGCTGGACACAGCGGGACACAGCGGGGGACACAGCGGGACACAGGAAGACACAGCGGTGTCACAGCAGTGGACACAGCGGGACACAGCGGGGGACACAGCGGGACACAGCGGGGGACACAGCGGGACACAGTGGGGGACACAGCGGGCCACAGTGGGAACACAGCTGGACACAGCGGGGTACACAGCGGGACACAGCGGGGTACACAGCGGGACACAATGGGGACACAGAGGGGACACAGCCGGTAAACAGGGAGGACACAGCGGGGACACAGTCGGGGACACAGCGGAACAAAGCGTGAGACACAGCGGGGGACAGAGTGGGATACAGTGGGGACACAGCGGAACATAGAGGGTCACAGCAGGGAACACAACGGGACACAGCGGTAGTTCTCAGGGGAAGAGCGTGACACAGTGTGACACAGTCGGACACAGCGGGGGACACAGCGGGACACAACGGGGACACAATGAGGACACAGCGGGACACATCGGGGACACAACCGGACACAGCGGGGACACAGCATTGGTCACAGCGGGACACAGTGGGGGACACAGCCGGACACAGCGGGGGACACAGCAGGGGACACAGCGGAGACACAGCGTTACACAGCGGGTTACACAGCTGGGGACACAAAGGGATACACTATGGGACACAGCGGGACACAGCGGGACACAGTGGGACACAGCGGGACACAGCGGGGGACACAGCGAGAGAAAGCGGGGGACACAGCGGGACACAGCAGGGAACACAGCGGGACACAACAGGGAACACAGCGAGGACCCAGCGGGATACAGCGGGACACAGTGTCGATAGAGGTGGACACAGCGTTACACAGTGGGTTACACAGCTGGGGACACAAAGGGACACAGCGGGGTACACAGCTGGGGACACACCGGGACACAGCAGGGGACACAGCAGGGACACAGCCGGGACACAGCGGGGGACACAGCCGAACACAACGGGACACAGCGGGGAGCACAGCAGGACACACCGGGGGACACAGCGGGACACAACAGGGAACACAGCGAGGACCCAGCGGGACTCAGCGGGACACAGCGTCGATACAGCGGGGACACAGCGTTACACAGTGGGTTACACAGCTGGGGACACAAAGGGACACAGTAGGGGACATAGCGGGACACCATGGAACACAGCGGGACACAGCGGGAAACAGCGGTGACCCTGCGGAGACACAGCAGGACACAGCGGGGGACACAGCGGGACACAGTGGGGGACACAGCGGAACACAGTGGGGGACAGAGCGTGGGACACAGCGAGACACAGTGGGGACAAAGCTGGACACAGCGGGGTGCACAGCGGGACACAGCGGGGACACAGTGGAACACAGCGGGTCACAGCAGGGACACCGCGGGACACAGCGGGGGGACACAGCGAGGACACAGCGGGACATAGCGGGGGACACAGCGGGGACACAGCGGGACACATCAGGGACACAACCTGACACAGCGGCGACACAGCATTGGTCACAGCGGGGCACAGCGGAGGACACAGCCGGACACAGCGGGGGACACAGCAGGGGACACAGCGGGACACAGCGGGGACACAGCTGGACACTGCGGGGGACACAGCAGGACACAGCGTGGTACACAGCGGGACACAGCTGGGTACACAGTGGGGGACACAACGGGACACAGTGGGGGACACAGAGGGAAACAGAGGGACACAGCGAAGACAACGCGGGGGACACAGCGGGGACACAGCTGGGGACAAAGCGGGACACAGCAGATGATACAGCAGGACACAGTGGGGGACACAGGGGGACAAAGCGGGACACAGCAAGGGACACAACAAGGACACAGCGGGACACAGCGGGGACACAGCCGGACTCTGCGGGGGACAGAGCGTGAC
>NW_012292593.1:0-1692 GCF_000151885.1 Dipodomys ordii | reverse complement strand
GAAACTAGAATGGAATAGAAGGAGGTATAGTTTGAGAATCTGAAGAAATCTGAAGTTGAAAAGAGATGTAGAAAAAGTGGAATGTATATTTTTAATCTGAGTAATTTAAGGATAAGCAGAAGAAGCAGTAGTGGTAGTTTTTTTTTTTTTTTTTTTAAGGAGAAGGAGAAGGAGAAGGAGACGTATTAAAGTCTAGAAGAAGAAGAAGAAGTAGAAGAAGAAGAAGAAGAAGAAGAAGAAGAAGAAGAAGAAGAAGAAGAAGAAGAAGAAGAAGAAGAAGAAGAAGAACGAGAAGGAGAAGGAGAAAGAGAAGGAGAAGAAGCAGTTGCAGGAGAAGCAGAAGCACAAGAAACAGAAGAAGCTGAAGAAGCAGAAGGAGAAGCAGAAGCACAAGAAACAGAACAAGCAGAAGAAGCAGTAGCAGAAGCAGAACGAGAAGCAGAAGAAGAAGAAGGAGAAGGAGAAGGAGAAAGAGTAGGATTAGGAGTAGGAAGAGCAGAAGGAGAATCAGAAGCAGAAGAGAAGCAGAAGGAGCAGCAGAAGGAGAAGCAGAAGGAGAAGCAGAAGGAGAAGCAGAAGAAGGAGAAGCAGAAGCAGAAGAAGCAGCAGAAGGAGAAGCAGAAACAGAAGAAGATGCAGAAGGAGAAGCAGAAGAAGGAAAAGCAGAAGGAGAAGCAGAAGTAGGAGAAGGAGAAGGAGAAGGAAGGGCAGCAGGAGCAATAGGAGAAGCAAAAGGAGAAGCAGAAGCAGAATGACAAGCAGAAAGAGAAGCAGTAGAAGCAGAAGAAGCAGGAAAGGCAGAAGCAGACGAAAGAGAAGAAGAAGAAGAAGAAGAAGAAGAAGAAGAAGAAGAAGAAGAAGAAGAAGAAGAAGAAGAAGAAGAAGAAGAAGAAGAAGAAGAAGGAGAAGCATAAGGAGAATAAGGAGAAGCAGTAGAAGCAGAAGAAGCAGAAGCAGGAGAAGCAGAAGCAGAAGAAAAAGAATAAGCAAAAGATGCAGAAGCAGAAGCACTGGGAGAAGCAGAAGCAGAAGGAGAAGGAGCAGCAGAAGGAGAAGCAGAAGCAGAAAGAGAAGCAGAAACAGAAGGACAACAAATGGAGAAGCAGGAGAATCAGAAGAAGCAGAAGTAGAATAAGAAGAAACAGAATAAGAAGAAGCAGAAGAAACAGAAGCAAAAGAAACAGAAGAAGGAGAAGAGCAGAAGGAGAAGAAGAAGGAGAAGCAGAAAGTGAAGCAGGAGAAGCAGAAGAAGCAGGAGAAGCAGAAGCAGAAGAAACAGAAGAATCCGAAGAAGCAGAAGCAGAATCTGAAGCAGAAGGAGAAACAGAAGAAGCACAATCTGAAGCAGAAGCAGAAGAAACAGAAATAGTAGAATAAGCAGAAGCAGAAGCAGCAGGAGAAGCAGAAGAAGAAGACGGAGAAGGCGAGAGAGAAGGATTAGGAGTAGGAGACGCAAAAGGGTAAGCAGAAGCAGAAAGAGACGCAGAAGAAAAAGCAGCACGAGAAGTAGGAGAAGCAGGAGAAGCAGAAGCAGGAGAAGCAGAAGAAACAGAAGACGCAGACGCAGAATGAGAAGCAGAAGGAGAAATTGAAGCAGAAGCAGAAGGAGAAGCAGAAGAAGGAGAAGGAGAAGCAGAAAGAAAAGCAGAAAGAGAAGCAGAACGAGAAGCAGGGGAAGCAGAAGCAGGAGAA
>NW_012292592.1:0-5830 GCF_000151885.1 Dipodomys ordii | reverse complement strand
GCAGAAGGATAAGCAGAAGAAACAGAAGAAGCAGGGGCAGTAGCAGAAGAAGCAGAAGATGCAGAAGCAGAAGGAGAAGCAGAAGTAAAAGCAGAAGAACGAGAAGAAGAAGGAGAATGAGAAACAGAAGGAGAAGCAGAAAGAGAAGCAGAAGAAGAAGCAGTAGAAGGAAAAGCAGCAGGAGAAGCAGAAAGAGCAGCAGAAGGAGAAGCAGGAGATGCAGAAACAAGAGAAGCAGAAGCAGAAGAAACAGGAGAAGGACAAGAAGCAGAAGCAGAAGGAGAAGCAGAAACAGAAGGAGAAGCAGAAAGAGAAGGAGGGGAAGCAGAAGAAGCAGCAGCAGGAGAAGCAGAAGTATAAGAATCCGAAGAAGCAGAAGCAGAACCTGAAGCAGAATGAGAAGCAGGAGAAGCAGAAGAAGCAGAATCTGGAGAAGCAGAATGAGAAGCTGAAGGAGAAGCAGAAGCGGAAAGAGAATCAAAAGCAGCAGGAGAAGCAGAAGAAACAGAAGAAGCAGAAGCAGTAGCAGTTGCAGCAGAAGCAGAAGGAAAAGAAGAAGGAAAAGCAGAAGAACGAGAAGGAGAAGGAAAAACAGAAGCAGAAGCAGAAGGAGAATCAGAAAGAGAAGCAGAAGAAGCAGAAGGAGAAGCAGAAGCAGAAGAAGCAGCAGAAGGAGAAGAAGAAGCAGAAGAAGATGCAGAAGGAGAAGCTGGAGAAGCAGAAGAAGCAGACGCAGAAGAAGAAGTAGAAGTAGGAGACGGAGAAGGAAGAGCAGCAGAAGCAATAGGAGAAGCGGAAGGAGAAGCAGAAGCAGAATGAGAAGCAGAAAGAGAAGCAGTAGAAGCAGAAGAAGCAGGAAAACAGAAGAAGAAGAAAGAGAAGAGGAAGAAGAATAAGAATAAGAATAAGAATAAGAAGAAGAAGAAGAAGAAGAAGAAGAAGAAGAAGAAGAAGAAGAAGAAGAAGAAGAAGATGAAGATGAGATGAAGAAGAAGAAGAAGAAGAAGAAGAAGAAGAAGAAGAAGAAGAAGAAGAAGGAGAAGAAGGAGAAGAAGGAGAAGAAGGAGAAGCATAAGGAGAAGCAGTAGAAGCAGAAGAAGCAGAAGCAGGAGAAGCAGAAGAAAAAGAATAAGCATAAGAAGTAGAATCAGAGGGAGTAGGAGAAGACGCAGAACTAGCAGCAAAAGGAGAAGAAGAAGGAGAAGAAGATGCAGAAGGAGAAGCAGGAGAAGCAGAATAAGCAGAAGGAGAAGGAGAAGCAGAAGTAGGAGAAGAAGAAGGAGAAGGAAGGGCAGCAGAAGCAATAGGAGAAGAAGAAGAAGAAGCAGAAGCAGAATGAGAAGCAGAAAGAGAAGCAGTAGAAGCAGAAGAAGCAGGAAAAGCAGAAGCAGACGAAAGAGAAGAAGATGAAGAAGAAGAAGAAGAAGAAGAAGAAGAAGAAGAAGAAGAAGAAGAAGAAGAAGAAGAAGAAGAAGACGAAGAAGAAGAAGAAGAAGCAGCAGCATAAGGAGAAGCGTAAGGAGAAGCAGTAGAAGCAGAAGAAGCAGAAGCAGGAGAAGCAGAAGCAGAAGAATAAGAATAAGCAAAAGAAGCAGAAGCAGAAGCAGTGGGAGAAGCAGAAGAAGGAGAAGGAGAAGGAGCAGCAGAAGGAGATGCAGAAGCAGAAAGAGAAGCAGAAACAAAAGGAGAACAAGAAGGGGAAGCAGGAGAATCAGAAGAAGCAGAAGTAGAAGCAGAAAGAGGAGAAGAAGGAGAAGCAGAAATAGAATCAGAAGAAACAGAAGAAGAAGAAGAAGAAGAAGAAACAAGCAAAAGAAACAGAAGAAAGAGAAGAGCAGAAGCAGAAGCAGAAGGAGAAGCAGAGGCAGAGGAGAAGCAGAAAGAGAAGCAGGATTAGCAGAAGAAGCAGGAGAAGCAGAAGCAGAAGAAACAGGAGAAGCCGAAGAAGCAGAAGCACAATCTGAAGCAGGAGAAACAGAAGAGGCACAATCTGAAGCAGAAGCAGAAGAAACAAAAATAGTAGAATAAGCAGAAGCAGAAGCAGCAGGAGAAGCAGAAGAAGAAGACGGAGAAGGCGAAAGAGAAGGATTAGGAGTAGGAGAAGCAAAAGGATAAGCAGAAGCAGAAAGAGACGCAGAAGGAGAAGCAGCACGAGAAGTAGGAGAAGCAGGAGAAGCAGAAGCAGGAGAAGCAGAAGAAACAGAAGACGCAGAAGCAGAATGAGCAGCAGAAGGAGAAATTGAAGCAGAAGCAGAAGGAGAAGCAGAAGGAGAAGCAGAAGAAGGAGAAGGAGAAGCAGAAAGAGAAGCAGAAAGAGAAGCAGAACGAGAAGCAGGAGAAGCAGAAGTTGGAGAAGCAGAAGGAGAAGAAACAGAAGGAGAAGAAGCAGAAGGAGAAGCAGAAACAGAAGGAAAAGCAGAAAGAGAAGCAGGAGAAGCAGAAGAAGCAGCAGCAGGAGAAGCAGAAGCAGAAGAAGCCGAAGAAGCAGAAGCAGAATCTGAAGCAGAAAGAGAAGCAGGAGAAGCAGAAGAAGCAGAATCTGGAGAAGCAGAAACAGAAGCAGAAGCAGAAAGAGAAGCAAAAGCAGAAGGAGAAGCAGAAGGATAAGCAGAAGAAACAGAAGAAGCAGAGGCAGTAGCAGAATAAGCAGAAGATGCAGAAGCAGAAGGAGAAGCAGAAGGAAAAGCAGAAGAACGAGAAGGAGAAGGAGAAACAGAAGGAGAAGCAGAAAGAGAAGCAGAAGAAGGAGCAGGAGAAAGAAAAGCAGCAGGAGAAGCAGAAAGAGCAGCAGAAGGAGAAGCAGGAGATGCAGAAACAGGAGAAGCAGAAGCAGAAGAAACAGGAGAAGGACAAGAAGCACAAGCAGAAGGAGAAGCAGAAACAGAAGGAGAAGCAGAAAGAGAAGGAGGGGAAGCAGAAGAATCAGAAGCAGGAGAAGCAGAAGCATAAGAATCCGAAGAAGCAGAAGCAGAACCTGAAGCAGAAGGAGAAGCAGGAGAAGCAGAAGAAGCAGAAGCAGAAGGAGAAGTAGAAGTAGGAGAAGGAGAAGGAAGAGTCGCAGAAGCAATAGGATTAGCAGAAGGAGAAGCAGAAGCAGAATGAGAAGCAGAAAGAGAAGCAGTAGAAGCAGAAGAAGCAGGAAAAGCAGAAGCAGAAGAAAGAGAAGAAGAAGAAGAAGAAGAAGAAGAAGAAGAAGAAGAAGAAGAAGAAGAAGAAGAAGAAGAAGAAGAAGAAGAAGAAGAAGAAGAAGAAGAAGAAGAAGAAGGAGAAGGAGAAGGAGAAGCAAAAGGAGAAGAAGTAGAAGCAGAAGAACAGAAGCAGGAGAAGCAGAAGCAGTAGAAAAAGAATAAGCATAAGAAGAAGAATCAGAGGGAGAAGCAGAAGAAGGAGAAGGAACAGCAGAAAGAGAAGTAGAAGGAGAATCAGAAGGAGAATCAGAAGAAGGAGTAGCAGAAGAAGCAGCAGAAGGAGAAGCAGAAGCAGAAAAAGATGCAGAACGAGAATCAGGAGAAGCAGAAGAAGCAGAAGCAGAAGGAGAAGCAGAAGTAGTAGAAGGAGAAGGAGATGGAAGTGCAGCAGAAGCAATAGGAGAAGCAGAAGGAGAAGCAGAAGCAGAATGAGAAGCAGAAAGAGAAACAGTAGAAGCAGAAGAAGCAGGAAAAGCAGAAGCAGAAGAAAGAAAGGAAGAAGAAGAAGACGAAAAAGAAGGAGAAGAAGAGGAAGAAGAAGAAGAAGCAGCAGCATAAGGGGAAGCATAAGGAGAAGCAGTAGAAGCAGAAGCAGGAGAAGCAGAAGCAGAAGAAAAAGAATAAGCAAAAGAAGCAGAAGCAGTGGGAGAAGCAGAAGTAGGAGAAGGAGAAGGAGCAGCAGAAGGAGAAGCAGAAGCAGAAAGAGAAGCAGAAACAGAAGGAGAACAAGAAGGAGAAGCAGGAGAATCAGAAGAAGCAGAAGTAGAAGCAGAAAGAGGAGAAGAAGGAGAAGCAGAAGTAGAATCAGAAGAAACAGAAGAAGAAGAAGCGGAAGAAACAGAAACAAAAGAAACAGAAGAAGGAGAAGAGCAGAAGCAGAAGCAGAAGGAGAAGCAGAAGCAGAAGGAGAAGCAGAAAGAGAAGCAGGAGAAGCAGAAGAAGCAGGAGAAGCAGAAGCAGAAGAAACAGGAGAAGCCGAAGAAGCAGAAGCAGAATCTGAAGCAGAAGGAGAAACAGAAGAAGCACAATCTGAAGCAGAAGCAGAAGAAACAGAAATAGTCGAATAAGCAGAAGCAGAAGCACCAGGAGAAGCAGAAGAACAAGAAGGAGAAGGCGAATGAGAAGGATTAGGAGTAGGAGAAGCAAAAGGATAAGCAGAAGCAGAAAGAGACGCAGAAGGAGAAGCAGAACGAGCAGTAGGAGAAGCAGGAGAAGCAGAAGAAACAGAAGACGCATAAGAAGAAAGAGAATCACAAGGAGAAATTGAAGCAGAAGCAGAAGGAGAAGCAGAAGCAGAAGCAGAAGGATAAGCAGAAGAAGGAGAAGGAGAAGCAGAAAAAGAAGCAGACGAGAAGCAGGAGAAGCAGAAGCAGGAGAAGCAGAAGCAGAAGAAGCCGAAGAAGCAGAAGCAGAACCCAGGAGAAGCATAAGAAGCAGAACCTGGAGAAGCAGAAGGAGATGCAGAAGCAGAAAGAGATAGCAATAGCAGAAGGAGAAGCAGAAGAAACAGAAGAAGCAGAGGCAGTAGCAGAAGAAGCAGAAGATGTAGAAGCAGAAGGAGAAAGAGAAGGAAAAGCAGAAGAACGAGAAGGAGAAGTAGAAGGAGAAACAGAAGGAGAAGCAGAAAGAGAAGCAGAAGAAGGAGCAGGAGAAGGAAAAGCAGCAGGAGAAGCAGAAAGAGCAGCAGAAGGAGAAGCAGGAGATATAGAAACAGGAGAAGCAGAAGAAAAAGGAGAAGGACAAGAAGCAGAAGCAGAAGGAGAAGCAGATACAGAAGGAGAAGCAGAAAGAGAAGGAGGGGAAGCAGAAGAAGCAGAATCAGGAGAAGCAGAAGCAAAAGAATCCGAAGAAGCAGAAGGAGAACCTGAAGCAGAAGGAGAAGCAGAAGAAGCAAAAGAATCAGAATCTGGAGAAGCAGAATGAGAAGCAGAAGGAGAAGCAGAAGCGGAAAGAGAATCAAAAGCAGAAGGAGAAGCAGAAGAAACAGAAGAAGCAGAAGCAGTAGCAGTTGCAGCAGAAGTAGAAGGAGAAGCAGAAGGAAAAGCAGAAGAACGAGAAGGAGAAGGAAAAACAGAAGCAGAAGCAGAAGGAGAATCAGAAGGAGAAGCAGAAGAACAGAAGGAGAAGCGAAGGAGAAGCAGAAGCAGAAGAAGAAGCATAAGGACAAGCACAAGCAGAAGGAGATGCAGAAGGAGAAGCAGGAGAAGCAGAAGAAGCAGAACCAAAGAAGAAATTGATGTAGGAGAAGGAGAAGGAAGAGCAGCAGAAGCAATAGGAGAAGCAGAAGGAGAAGCAGAAGAATGAGAAGCAGAAAGAGAAGCAGGAGAAGCACAAATGCAGAAGCAGGAGAAGCAGAAGCAGAAGAAAGAGAAGAAGAAGAAGAAGAAGAAGAAGAAGAAGAAGAAGAAGAAGAAGAAGAAGAAGCAGAAGCAGAAGGAGAAGCAGAAGCAGAAGGAGAAGGAGAAAGAGAAGCAGGAGAAGCAAAAGAAGCAGAAGCAGAAGCAGTGGGAGAAGGAGAAGAAGGAAAAGGAGAAGGAGCAGCAGAAGGAAAAGCTGAAGCTGAAAGAGAAGCTGAAAAAGAAGGAGAACAATGAGAAGCAGGAGAATCAGAAGAAGGAGAAGTAGAAGCAGAAAGAGGAGAA
>NW_012292591.1:0-7523 GCF_000151885.1 Dipodomys ordii | reverse complement strand
CGGGACAACACGGGACACAGTGTGACACAGCGGGACAGAACGGTGACACAGCAGGGGCAAAGCGGGACAAAGCAGGGACACAGCGAGACACAGCGGGGACACAGCTGGACACAGCGGGGACACAGCTGGACACAGCGGGGTACACAGAGGGACACAGCAGGCACACACTGGGGACACAGCGGGACACAGCGGAACTCAGCGGGAGACACAGCAGTACACAGAAGGACACAGTGGGACACACCGGGGAGACAGCAGGGACACAGTGGGGGACAAAGCGGGACACAGCGGATCAGAGCGGGGGACACAGCGGGACACAGCGGGAGACACAGAGGGGTACACAGCGGGAGACACAGAGGGGTACACAGCGGAACACAGCGGGGAACACAGCGAGGACACAGCGGAACACAGCGGGACACAGCGTCGATACAGTGGGGACAGAGCGGGTCACAGCAAGGACACAGCGGGACACAGCGGGACACAGCGGGGGACACAGCGGGACACAGCGGGGACACAGCGGGGACTCAGCGGGGGACACAGCGGGACACAGCGGGGGACACAGCGAGACACGGCGGGGACAAAGCTGGACACAGCGGGATGCACAGAGGGACACAGCAGGGACACAGCGGGGAAACAGCGTAACACAAAAGGACACAGCGAGACACAGCGGGGGACACAGCGAGGACACAGCTGCACACAGTGGGGGACAGAGCGAGGACACATTGGGACACAGCGGGACTCAGCGGGGGACACAGCAGTACACAGCGGCACAAAGCCTGGGACACAGCAAGGACACAGTGGGACACAGTGGGGGACACAGCGGGACATAGCGGGGGACACAGTGGAGGACACAGCGGGACACAGCGGGGGCACAGGGAGGACACAACGGGACACAGCGGGGGACAGAGCGAGGACACATTGGGACACATTGGGACACAGCGGGACACAGCGGGGGACACAGCAGTACACAGCGGGACACAGCGGGGACACAGCAGAGACACAGCGGGGGACACAGCGGGACACAGCGGGGGACACAGGGATGACACAGCGGTACCCAGCGGGACCCAGCGTCGATACAGCAGGGACACGCGGAACACAGTGGGGTACACAGCTGGGGACACAGCGAGGACACAGCGGGACACAGCGGGACACAGCGGGGACACTGCGGGAACATAGCAGGACACAGCAGGGTACACAGCGGGACACAGCTGGGGACACAGCGGGGACACAGCGGGACACAGCGGAACACAGTGTGAGACAAAGCGGGAGACAGCAGGGGACACAGCGAGGACACAGGGGGACACAGCGGCGACACAGAGGGGACTCAGCGGGGGACAAAGCGGGAGACAGCGGGGGACACAGCGAGGACACAGCAGCACACAGCGGCCACAAAGAGGGGACTCAGCGGTGGACACAGCGGGGGACAAAGAGGGACACCACGGGACACAGTGTGACACACTGGGACACAGCGGGACACTGCAGGGACACAGCAGGACAAAGCGGGGGACACAGCGGGACACTGCGGGCACACAGCGGGGACACAGCGGGACACAGCGGGACATAGCGGGGACAGAGCGGGACACAGTCGGACACAGCGGGACACAGCGGGGGACACAGCGGGAGACAAAGAGGGACACCACGGAACACAGCGGGACACAGCAGGAAACAGCAGTGACACTGCGGGGACACAGTGGGACACAGCGGGGGACACAGCGGGACACAGAGGGGGACAGAGCGGGACACAGTGGGGGACACAGCCGGACACAGCAGGGGAAACAGTGGGGGACACAACGGGACACAGCGTGACACAGCGAGGACACAGCGGGGCAGAGCGGGACACTGCAGGGCACAGCGGGGGCACAGCGGGACACAGCGGGGGACAAAGCGAGGACACAGCGGAACACAGAGTGGGACACAGTGAGGACACAGCGGGACACAGCGGGACACAGCGGGACACAGCCGGGTCCCAGCAGTGGACACAGCGGGACACAGCGGGGGACACAGCGGGACACAGAGGGAGACACATGGAGGACTCAGCGGGACAAAGCGGGGACACAGCGGCGACTCACCGGGGGACACAGCGGGGGACAAATCGGGACACCACAGAACACAGTGTGAAACAGCGGGACACAGCGGGAAAACTGCGGGGACACAGGGGGACAAAGAGTGGGACACATAGGGACACAGCGGGGGACACAGTGGGGGACACAGCGGGACAGAGCGGGGAACACAGCGAGGACACAGCGGGACCCAGCGGTACACAGCGTCGATACAGCGGGGACACAGCGTTACACAGCGTGGTACACAGCTGTGAACACAACGGGCCACAGTGGGGGCACAGCGAGACACAGCGGGACACAGCGAGGACACAGCAGGACACAGCGCTGACACTGCGGGGGACACAGCGGGGGACACAGGGGGGACACAGCGGGAACCAGCACGGGACACAGCGAGGACACATTGGGACACAGCGGGGACACAGCGGACTCAGCGGGGGACACAGCTGTACACAGCGGGACACAGCGGGACACAGCGGGGGACACAGAGGAGTAAACAGCGGGACACTGCGGGGAACACAGCGAGGATACAGCGGGACCAAGCGGGACACAGCGTCGATACAGCGGGGACACAGCGGGACACAGCGGGGGACACAGCGAGGACACAGCAGGACACAGCGGGACGCAGCTTGGGACACAGCGGGAACACAGCAGGACACAGCGGGGGACACAGAGAGGACACAGCGGGACACAGCGGGACACAGCGGGGGACAAAGCGGGAGATAGAAGGGGACACAGCGAGGACACAGCGGGACACAGCAGCGACACATAGAGGACTCAGCGGGGGACACAGTGGGGAACAGAGCGGGATACAGCGGGACCCAGCGGGGACAAAGCGTGAGACACAGCGGTGGACAGAGCGGGAGACAGAGGCGGACACAGCGAGGACACAGCGGGACACAGCGGGGACACAAAGGTGGCTCAGGGGAGCCACAGCGGGGGACAAAGCGGGACACCACGGAACACAGCGGGACACAGCGTGAAACAGCGGTGAACCTGCGGGGACACAGCGGGACACAGCGGGGACACAGCGGGGACACACCGGGACCCAGCAGGACACAGCGGGACACAGCAGGACACAGCGGGGGACACAGCGGGACACAGCGGGACAAAGCGGGGGACACAGCGGGGACACAGAGGGGACTCAGCAGTGGACATAGCGGGGGACAAAGCGGGACACCACAGGACACAGTGGGACACAGCGGGACACAGCGGGGACACTGCGGGGACACAGCGGGACCCAGCGGGACACAGCGGGGACACAGCAAGGACACAGCGGGGGACACAGCGGGACACAGCGGGACACAGCGGGGGACACAGCGAGGGACACAGCGGGGGATACAGCGGGACACAGTGGGGAACACAGAGAGAGACACAGCAGGACCCAGCGAGACACAGCGTCGATACAGTAGGGACACAGCGGGGTACACAGCTGTTGACACAACGGGACACAGTGGGGGACACAGCGGGACACAGCGGGACACAGCGGGGCACACCGGGGACAAAACGGGAGACAAAGTGGGGAACAGAGCAGGACACAGCGGGGGACACAGAGAGGACACAGTGGGGACACAGCGAGACTCAGCCGGGGACACAGCGGGGGACAAAGCGGGACACCACGGGACACAGTGGGACACAGCGGGACACAGCGGGGTCACTGCGGGACACAGTGGGGGACAAAGCGGGACACAGCGGGACACAGCGGGGACGCAGCAGGACACAGCGGGACACAGCGGGACACGGCGGAGGACACAGCGGGACACAGAGGGGGACACAGCGAGGACACAGCGGGACACAGAGGGACACAGCGGGGGACAGAGCGAGGACACAGTGGGGGACAAAGTGGGGGAAACAGCTGGACACAGCGGGGAACACAGCGAGGACACATCGGGACCCAGCGGGACACAGCGTCGATACAGCGGAGACACAGCGTTACACAGCATGGTACAAAGCTGTGGACACAACAGGACACAGTGGGGGCACAGCGGGACACAGCGGGACGCAGTGGGACACAGCGGGACACAGCGGGACACAGAGGGGACAGAGCCGGACACAGTCGGACACAGCGGGACACAGCGGGGGACACAGAGGTGGCTCAGGGGGGCCACAGCGGGGGACAAAGCGGGACACCACGGAACACAGCGGGACACAGCGTGAAACAGCGGTGAACCTGCGGGGACACAGCGGGACACAGCGGGGAACACAGCGGGACACAGCGGGGACACAGCGGGGACACTGCGGGACCCAGCAGGACACAGCGGGACACAGCAGGACACAGCGGGGGACACAGCGGGACACAGCGGGGGACACAGTGGGACACAGCGGGGACACAGAGGGGACTCAGCAGGGGACATAGCAGGGGACAAATCGGGACACCACAGGACACAGTGGGACACAGCGGGACACAGCGGGGACACTGCGGGGAAACAGCGGGACAAAGCGGGGGACCCAGCGGGACACAGCGGGGGACAAAGGGAGGATACAGCGGAACACAGCATGGGACAAAGCGAGGTCACAGCGGGAAGCAGCGAGACACAGCAAGACCCAGCGGGGACCCAGCAGTGGACACAGCAGGACACAGCGGAGGACAAAGCGGGACACCACGGAACACAGCAGGACACAGCGTGAAACAGCGGTGAACCTGCGGGGACACAGTGGGACAAAGCGGGGGACCCAAAGGACCCAGCGGTACCCAGCGGGGGACACAGCGGGACACAGCTGGACACAGCGGGGGACACAGCAGGGACACAGTGGGACACAGTAGGACACAGCGTGGGACAAAGCAGGAGACTGCGGAGGACACAGCGAGGACACAGCTGGACACAGCGGGGACACAGAGGGGACTCAGCAGGGGACATAGAGGGGAAAAAGCGGGACACCACGGGACACAGTAGGACACAGCGGGACACAGCGGGGACACTGCGGGACACAGCCGGGGGACACAGCGGTGGACAGCGGGGACAGACAAGGGACACAGCGGGACACAGAGGGGACACAGCTGGACACAGAAGGGTACACAGCGGGGCACAGCGGACACACAACGGGGACAGAGCTGGACACAGAGGGACACAGATGGGACAGAGCGTGACACAGCGGTACACAGCGGGACACAGCAGGGGACTCAGCGGGACACAGCGGGGGACACAGGGAGGACACAGCTGGACACTGAATGAGACAGAGCGAGGACACAGCCGGACACAGCGAAACACAGCGTGACACAGTGGGGACACAGCAGGGGACACAGCGGGACACAGCCGGGGACACAGAGGAACACAGCGGGGTACACAGCAAGGACAAAGCGGGACACAGTGGGGGACACAGCGAGGACACAGCGGGACACAGCGGTGACACAGCGGGACACAGCTGGGGACACTGCGGGACACAGCGGGACACAGCGGGGACACAGCAAGGACACAGCGGGGGACACAGCGGGACACAGCCGGACACAGCCGGGGACACAGCGGGACACAGCGAGAGGCACAGCGGGGGACACAGCGGGACCCAGCGGGAAACAAAGAGAGGACACAGCGAGACCCAGCGGGACACAGCATCGATAGAGCGGGGACACAGCGGGACACAGCAGTGACACAACGGGACTCAGCGGGGGACACTGCGGGACCCAGCAGGACCCAGCGGGGACACAGCAAGGACACATCGGGAGACACAGCGGGACAGAGCGGGACACAGCGGGGGACACAGCTAGTGACACAGCGGGGGACACAGCGGGACACAATGGGGAACACAGAAAGGGACACAGCAGGACCCAGCGAGACACAGCGTTGATACAGCAGGGACACAGCGGGATACACAGCTGTGACACAACGGGACACAGTGGGGGACACAGCGGGACACAGCGGGACACAGCGGGGCACAGCGGGGACAAAACGGGAGACACAGTGGGGAACAGAGCAGGACACAGCGGGAGACACAGAAAGGACACAGTGGGGACACAGCGAGACTCAGCCGGGGACACAACGGGGGACAAAGCGGAACAACACGGGACACAGTGGGACACAGCGGGGTCACTGCGGGACACAGTGGGGGACAAAGCGGGACACAGCGGGGACGCAGCGGGACACAGCGGGACACGGCGGGGGACACAGCGGGACACAGAGGGGGACACAGCGAGGACACAGCAGGACACAGAGGGACACAGCGGGGGACAGAGCGAGGACACAGTGGGGACAAAGTGGGGGAAACAGCTGGACAAAGCGGGGAACACAGCGAGGACACATCGGGACCCAGCGGGACACAGCGTCGATACAGCGGAGACACAGCGTTACACAGCATGGTACAAAGCTGTGGACACAACGGGACACAGTGGGGGCACAGCGGGATACAGCGGGACGCAGTGTGACACAGCGGGACACAGCGGGACACAGCGGGACACAGCGGGGGACACAGCGGGAGACAAAGTGGGACACCACGGAACACAGCGGGACACAGCAGGAAACAGCAGTGACACTGCGGGCACACAGTTTGACACAGCGGGGGACACAGCGGGACACAGAGGGGGACAGAGCGGGACACAGTGGGGGACACAGCCGGACACAGCAGGGGAAACAGTGGGGGACACAGCGGGACACAGCGGGACACAGCGAGGACACAGCGGGACAGAGCGGGACACTGCAGGGCACAGCGGGGGACACAGCGGGACACAGCGGGGGACACAGCGAGGACAAAACGGAACACAGAGTGGGACACAGTGAGGACACAGCGGGACACAGCCGGGCCCCAGCAGTGGACACAGCAGGACACAGCGGGGGACACAGCGGGACACAGCGGGGGACACATGGAGGACTCAGCGGGACAAAGCGAGGACACAGCGGAAACTCAGGGGGGGACACAGCGGGGGACAAACCGGGACACCACAGAACACAGTGGGAAACAGCGGGACACAGTGGGGAAACTGCGGGGACACAGGGAGACAAAGCGTGGGACACACAGGGACACAGCGGGGGACACAGTGGGGGACACAGCGGGTCACAGCGGGGAACACAGCGAGGACACAGCGGGACCCAGCGGTACACAGCGTCGATACAGCGGGGACACAACGTTACACAGCGTGGTACACAGCTGTGAACACAACGGGACACAGTGGGAGCACAGCGGGACACAGCGGGACACAGTGGGACACAGCGGGGACAAAGCTTGAGACACAGCGGGGTACAGAGCGGGAGACAAAGGGGACACAGCGGGGGACACAGCGGGACACAGCGCTGACACTGCTTGGGACACAACGGGGGACACAGCGGGGGACACAGCCGGACACAGCGGGACACAGCGTGGGACACAGGGGGGATACAGCGGGACCCAGCGCGGGACACAGCGAGGACGCATTGGGACACAGCGGGGACACAGCGGGACTCAGCGGGGGACACAGCAGTACACAGCGGGACACAGCGGGACACAGCGGCGGACACAGAGGGGTCAAGAGCGGGACACATTCTATTGTTTTAGCTCCCTTAT
>NW_012292590.1:0-7524 GCF_000151885.1 Dipodomys ordii | reverse complement strand
TCAAGTGTCCCCGCTGTGTCCCGCTGTGTCCTACTGTGTCCCGTGGTGTCCTGCTTTTTCCCCTCTATGTCCCCTGCTGAGTCCCCTCTGTGTCCCCGCTGTGTCCAGCTGTGTCCTCGCTGTGTCCTCCGCTGTCTCCCGCTTTGTCCCACGCTGTGTCCCTGCTGTGTCTGGCTGTGTCCCCTGCTGTGTCCCGCTGGGTCCCGCTGTGTCCCCCACTTTGTACCGCTGTGTCCCCGCAGGTTCTCCGCTGTTTCAGGCTGTGTCCTGCTGTGTTCCGTGGTGTCCCGCTTTGTCCCCCGCTGTGTCCCACTGTGTCCACTGCTGGGTCCCCGCTGGGTCCCGCTGTGTCTCGTTGTTTCCTGCTGTGTCCTCTCATTGTCCCATGCTGTGTTCCGCTGTGTCCTCCCTGTGTCCCCTGCTGTGTCCTGCTGTGTCCCCCGCTGTGCCCCGCAGTGTCCCGCTGTGTCCCGCTGTGTCCTCGCTGTGTCAAACTGTGTCCCCCCTGTTTCCCCGCTGGGTCCTGCTGTGTCCCGCTGTGTCCCGCTGGGTCCCCTGCTTTGTCCCGCTGTGTCCCCGCAGTGTCCCCGCTGTTTCCCGCTGTGTCCCACTGTGTCCTGTGGTGTCCCGCTTTGTCCCCCGCTATGTCCACTGCTGAGTCCCCTCTGTGTCCCCACTGTGTCCCGCTGTGTCCAACGCTGTGTCCCGCTGTGTCCCCCGCTGTGTCCTGCTGTGTTCCACTGTGTCCTGCTGTGTCCCGCAGTGTCCCCGCTGTGTCCCCGCTGTGTCCCGCTGTGTCCCCCGCTGTGTCCCCGCAGGTTCACCACTGTTTCACGCTGTGTCCCGCAGTGTTCCGTGGTGTCCTGCTTTGTCCCCCGCTGTGGCCCCCCCGAGACACCTCTGTGTCCCCGCTGTGTCCCGCTGTGTCCACGCTGTGTCCGCCTCTGTCTCCCGCTCTGTCCACCGCTGTGTCTCACGCTTTGTCCCCGCTGGGTCCCGCTGGGTCCCGCAGTGTCCCCAGCTGTGTCCCGCTGTGTCACCGCTGTCCCGCTTTGTCCTCGCTGTGTCCCCCGCTGTGTCCCGCTTTGTCCCTGCTGTGTACCCCACTGTGTCCCTCTGTGTCCCCGGCTGTGTCTCGCTTTGTCCCCTGCTGTGTCCCCACTGTGTCACGCTGTGTTTCGCTGTGTCCGGCTGTGTCCTCGCTCTGTCTCCCTCAGTGTCCAGCTGTGTCCTCCCTGTGTCCCCAGCTGTCTCCCGCTGAGTCCCCTGCTGTGTCCCGCTGTGTCACGCTCTGTCCCCTCTGTGTCCCTCTGTGTCCAGCTCTGTCCCTGTTGTGAGACCGCTGTGCCCCGCTGTGTACCCTTCTGTGTCCAGCTGTGTCCCCTCTGTGTCCCGCTGTGTCCCTTGTCTTTCCCCCGCTGTCCACCGCTGTGTCCCCCGGCTGTGTCCCGCAGTGTCCCCGCTGTGTCCCGCTGTGTCCTACTGTGTCCCGTGGTGTCCCGCTTTTTCCCCTCTATGTCCCCTGCTGAGTCCCCTCTGTGTCCCCGCTGGGTCCAGCTTTGTCCTCGCTGTGTCCACCGCTATCTCCCGCTTTGTCCCACGCTGTGTCCTACTGTGTCCCACTGTGTCCCTGTTGTGTCCCCCGCTGTGTCCCGCTGTGTCCCGCTGTGTCCCCCGCTGTGTCCCGCTGTGTCCCCGCTGTGTCCCTGCTGTGTCCGGCTGTGTCCCCCGCTGTGTCCCGCTGTGTCCCGCTGGGTACCCCGCTGTGTCCCGCTGTGTCCCCGCAGGTTCACCGCTGTTTCACGCTGTGTCCTGCTGTGTTCCGTGGTGTCCCGCTTTGTCCCCCGCTGTGTCCCGCTGTGTCCACTGCTGTGTCCCCGCTGGGTCTCGCTGTGTCTCGCTGTTTCCCGCTGTGTCCTCGCTTTGTCCCATGCTGTGTTCCGCTGTGTCCTCCCTGTGTCCCCCGCTGTATCCCGCTGTGTCCCCCACTGTGCCCCGCAGTGTCCCACTGTGTCCCGCTGTGTCCTCGCTGTGTCCCACTGTGTCCCCGCTGTTTCCCTGCTGGGTCCTGCTGGGTCCCGCTGGGTCCCGCTGTGTCCCCCGCTTTGTCCTGCTGTGTCCCCACAGTGTCCCCGCTGTGTCCTGCTGTGTCCCACTGTGTCATGTGGTGTCCCGATTTGTCCCCCGCTATGTCCCCTGCTGAGTCCCCTCTGTGTCCCCGCTGTGTCCCGCTGTGTCCCCCGCTGTGTCCCACTGTGTCCCCCGCTGTGTCCCCCGCTGTGTCCCGCTGTGTCCCGCTGTGTCCCCCACTGTGTCCCGTTGTGTTAACAGCTGTGTACCCCGCTGTGTCCCTGCTGTATCGACGCTGTGTCTCGCTGGGTCCTGCTGTGTCTCTCTCTGTGTTCCCCACTGTGTCCCGCTGTGTACCCCTCTGTGTCACACGCTGTGTCCCCCGCTGTGTCCCGCTGTGTCCCGCTGTGTCCCCCGCTGTGTCCTTGCTGTGTCCCCGCTGGGTCCCTCTCTGTCCTGCAGTGTCCCCTGCTGAGTCCCGTTGTGTCACCGCTGTGTCCCGCTGTGTCCACGCTCTATCTACGTTCTGTCCCGCTGGGTCCCGCTGTGTCCTCTCTTTGTTCCCCGCTGTGTGCCGCTGTGTCCACTGCTGGGTCCCCGCTGGGTCCCCGCTGGGTCCCGCTGTGTCTCGCTGTTTCCCGCTGTGTCCTCACTTTGTCCCATGCTGTGTTCCGCTGTGTCCTCCCTGTGTCCCCCGCTGTGTCCCTCTGTGTCCCCCGCTGTGCCCCGCAGTGTCCCGCTGTGTCCCGCTGTGTCCTCGCTGTGTCCCACTGTGTCTCCGCTGTTTCCCCGCTGGGTCCTGCTGTGTCCCGTTGGGTCCCGCTGGGTCCCCCGCTTTGTCCCGCTGTGTCCCCGCAGTGTCCCCGCTGTGTCCCGCTGTGTCCCACTGTGTCCTGTGGTGTCCCGATTTGTCCCCCGCTATGTCCCCTGCTGAGTCCCCTCTGTGTCCCCGCTTTGTCCCGCTGTATCCCCCGCTGTGTCCCGCTGTGTCCCCCGCTGTGTCCTGCTGTGTCCCGCTGTGTCCTGCTGGGTGCCGCAGTGTCCCCGCTGTGTCCCGCTGTGTCCCCCGCTGTGTCCCGCTGTGTCCCCGCAGGTTCACCGCTGTTTCACGCTGTGTCCCGCTGTGTTCCGTGGTGTCCCGCTTTGTCCCCCGCTGTGGCCCCTCTGAGCCACCTCTGTGTCCCCGCTGTGTCCCGCTGTGTCCTCGCTGTGTCCGCCTCTGTCTCCCGCTCTGTCCACCGCTGTGTCTCACGCTTTGTCCCCGCTGGGTCCCACTGTGTCCCGCTCTGTCCCCCACTGTGTCCCCCGCTGAGTCCTCTATGTGACGCCACTGTGTCCCGCTGTGTCCTCGCTGTGTCCCGCTATCTCTGCTTTGTCCCACGCTTTGTCCCACGCTGTGTCCCGCTGTGTCCCGCTGTGTCCTTGCTGTGTCCCCGGCTGTGTCCTGCTGTGTTCCCAAGCTGTGTCCCGCTGTGTCCCTCTGTGGCCCAAGCTGTATCCCCTGCTCTGTCCCACTGTGTCCCTGCTGTGTCCCTACTGTGTCCCCCGCTGTGTCCCGCTTTATCAGCGCTGTGTCCTGCTGTGTCCTCGCTGTGTCCCCCGCTGTGTCCCGCTTTGTCCCTGCTGTGTACCCCGCTGTGTCCCGCTGTGTCCCCCACTGTGTCCCGCTGTGTCCCCTGCTGTGTCCCCACTGTGTCACGCTGTGTTTCGCTGTGTCCGGCTGTGTCCTTGCTCTGTCTCCCTCAGTGTCCAGCTCTGTCACGCTCTGTCCCTTCTGTGTCCATCTGTGTCCAGCTCTGTCCCCGCTGTGTGTCCGCTCTGCCCCGCTGTGTACCCTTCTGTGTCCAGCTGTGTCCCCTCTGTGTCCCGCTGAGTCCCTTCTCTGTCCCCCGCTGTCCACCGCTGTGTCCCCTGGCTGTGTCCCGCAGTGATCCCGCTGTGTCCCGCTGTGTCCTACTGTGTCCCGTGGTGTCCCGCTTTTTTCCCACTATGTCCCCTGCTGAGTCCCCTCTGTGTCCCCGCTGTGTCCAACTGTGTCCTCGCTGTGTCCTCTGCTGTCTCCCGCTTTGTCCTACGCTGTGTCCTACTGTGTCCCAATGTGTCCCTGCAGTGTCCCCCGCTGTGTCCCGCTGTGTCCCACTGTGTCCCCCGCTGTGTCCTGCTGAGTCCCGCTGTTTCCCCGCTGTGTCTCCGCTGTGTCCCGCTGTGTCCCCCGCTGTGTCCCCGCTGTGTCCCGCTGTGTCCCCCGCTGTGTCCTGCTGTGTCCCCCGCTGTGTCCTGCTGTGTCCACTGCTGTGACCCCGTTGTGCTTTGCTGTGTCCCGCTGTTTCCCCCACTGTCCCCCGCTGTGTCCTTGCTGTGTCCCTCTGTGTCCCGCTGTGTCCCAAAGTGTCCCCAGCTGTGTCCCGCTGTGTCACCGCTATGTCCCACTGTGTCCTCGCTGTGTCCCCCGCTGTGTCCTTCTTTGTCCCTGCTGTATACCCCGCTGTGTCCCGCTGTGTCCCCCACTGTGTCCCGCTGTGTCCTCTGCTGTGTCCCCACTGTGTCATGCTTTGTTTCGCTGTGTCCGGCTGTGTCCTCTCTCTGTCTCCCTCAGTGTCCACCTGTGTCACGCTCTGTCCCTTCTGTGTCCCTCTGTGTCCAGCTCTGTCCCCGCTGTGTGTCCGCTGTGTCCCGCTGTGTACCCTTCTGTGTCCAGCTGTGTCCCCTCTGTGTCCCGCAGAGTCCATTCTCTGTCCCCCGCTGTCCACCGCTGTGTCCCCCGGCTATGTCCCACAGTGTCCCCGCTGTGTCCCGCTGTGTCCTACTGTGTCCCGTAGTGTCCCGCTTTTTCCCCTCTATGTCCCCTGCTGAGTCCCCTCTGTGTCCCCGCTGTGTCCAGCTGTGTCCTCGCTGTGTCCTTTGCTGTCTCCCGCTTTGTCCCACGCTGTGTCCTACTGTGTCCCACTGTGTCCCTGCTGTGTCCCCCGCTGTGTCCCGCTGTGTCCCGCTGTGTCCCCCGCTGTGTCCCGCTGTGTCCCCGCAGGTTCACCGCTGTTTCACGCTGTGTCCTGCTGTGTTCCGTGGTGTCCCGCTTTGTCCCACGCTGTGTCCCGCTGTGTCCCGCTGTGTCCTCGTTGTGTCCCCGGCTGTGTCCTGCTGTGTTCCCGCTGTGTCCCAAGCTGTGTCCCGCTGTGTCCCACTGTGTGCCCCGCTGTGTCCTGCTGGGTGCCGCTGTGTACTGCTGCGTCCCCCGCTGAGTCCCGCTGTGTCCCCGCTGTGTCCCAATGTGTCCTCGCTCTGTCCCCTGCTGTGTACCGCTGTATCCTTCCTGTGTCCCCCGCTGTGTCCCGCTGTGTCCCGCTGTGTCCCCCGTTGTGCCCCCGCTATGTCCTGCTGTGTTCCCTGCTGTGTACCGCCGTGTGCCCCGCAGTGTTAGCGCTGTGTACCGCTGTGTCCTCGCTGTGTCCCCTGCTGTCTCCCGCTCTGTACCCTGCTGTGTCTCAAGCTTTGTCCCTGTTGCGTCCCACTGTGTCCTGCTGTGTCCCGCTGTGCCCCCACTGTGTCCCGTTGTGTTCACAGCTGTGTACCACGCTGTGTAACGCTGTGTCCCCGCCGTATCGACGCTGTGTCGCCCTGGGTCCCGCTGTGTGCTCGCTGTGTTCCCCGCTGTGTCCCGCTGTGTCCGCCACTGTGTCCAGCTGTGTCTACGGCTGTGTCCCCGCTGTGTCCCGCTGTGTCCTCGCTGTGTCCTCGCTGTGTCCCACGCTGTGTTCCGCTGTGTCCTCGCTTTTTTCCCTGCTGTGTCCTGCTGTGTCCCTGCCATATCGACGCTGGGTTCACCTGGGTACCGCTGTGTCCTCCCTGTGTCCCCCGCTGTGTCCCGCTGTGTCCCCCGCTGTGTCCCTGCTGTGTCCCCGCTGTGTCCCGGTGTGTCCCGCTGTGTACTGCTGTGCCCCGCTGAGTCCCGCTGTGTCCCGTTGTGTCCACATCTGTGTACCACGCTGTGTAACGCTGTGTCCCCGCTGTATCGACGCTCTGTCCCACTGTGTCCCGCTGTGTCCTCGCTGTGTTCCCCGCTGTGTCCCGCTGTGTCCCCTGCTGTGTCCCCCGCTGTGTCCTTGCTGTGTCCCCTGCTGTGTCCCGCTGTGTCCTCACTGGGTCCCCCACTGTGTCCCGCTGTGTCCCCCGTTGTGTCCTGCATGTCCGGCTATGTCCTTCTCTGTCCCCGCTGTGTCCCGCTGTGTCCCACTGTGTCCCCGCTGTGTGCCTGTTGTGTCCCGCTGTGTCCCACTGTGTGCCCGCTGTGTCCCGCTGTGTCCCGCTGTGTCCCCCGCTGTGTCCCCCTGTGTCCCCCGCTGTGTCCCGCTGTTCTGTGTCTCCCGTTGGGTCCCGCTGTGTCCCCCGCTATGTCCCGCTGTGTACCGCTGTGTCCCCCGCTGTGTCCTGTTGTGTCCCAAGCTGTGTACCCCGTTGTGTCCTGCTGTATCGACGCTGTGTCCCACTGGATCCCGCTGTTTCCTTCCTGTGTTTCCCGTGGGGTCTCGCTGTGTCCCCCTGTATCGACGCTGTGTCCCCGCTGTGTCCCTCTGTGTCCCGCTCTGTCCTCGCTGTGTCCCCTGCTGTGTCCCGTTGTGTCCCCAGCTGTGTCCCCTGCTATGTCCCGCTGTGTCTACTGCTGTGTCCACGCTGTGTCCCGCTTTGTCTCACTGTGTCCCGCTGTGTCCTCCCTGTGTCCCCCGCTATGTTCCGCTGTGTCCTCGCTGTGTCCCCTGCTGTGTCCCGCTGTGTCCCCATTGTGTCCCCCGCTGTGTCCCGCTGTGTCCCGCTGTGCCCCCGCTGTGTCCGCCGCTGTGTCCCGCTGTGTCCTCGCTGTGTCCCCCGCTGTCTGCCGCTTTGTCCCCGCTGTGTCCCTAGCTGTGTAGCGCTGTGTCCCGCTGTGTACCCCGCTGTGTCCCACTATGTTCCCGCAGTGTCCCCGCTGTGTCCCGCTGTGTCCCTCTGTGTCCTCGCTGTGTCCCCCG
Organism: Dipodomys ordii; assembly: GCF_000151885.1. Lineage (NCBI taxonomy): Eukaryota > Metazoa > Chordata > Mammalia > Rodentia > Heteromyidae > Dipodomys > Dipodomys ordii. The sequence continues at coordinate 451 of NW_012292590.1, read as the reverse complement.
CAGTGTCCCGTTGTGTACCCAGCTGTACACCCCGCTGTGTCCCGCTGAGTTCCCGCTGTAACGACGCTGGTTCCCGCTGGGTCCCGCTATGTCTTCCCTGTGTTCCCCGCTGTGTCCCGCTGTGTCCCCCGCTGTGTCCCGCTGTGTCCCCAGCTGTGTACCCCGCTGTGTCCCGCTGTGTTCCCGCTGTATCAACGCTGTGTCCCGCTTGATCCCGTTGTGTCCTCGCTGTGTTCCCTGCTTTATCCTGCTGTGTACCCCTCTGCGTCCCTCGCTGTGTCCCGCTGTGTCCCGATGTGTACTGCTGTGTCCCCCGCTGCGTCCCGCTGTGTCCCCCCTGTGTCCCCCGCTGTGTCCCTCTGTGTCCCGCTGTGTCCCTCGCTGTGTTCCCCGCTGTGTACCGCTGTGTGCCCCGCAGTGTCAGCGCTGTGTATTGCTGTGTCCTCGCTGT
>NW_012292589.1:0-7524 GCF_000151885.1 Dipodomys ordii | reverse complement strand
GAAGAAGGAGCATTAGCAGCAGAAAAGAGAAGTAGATGAGAATCAGAAGGAGAAGCAGAAGAAGGAGTAGCAGAAGCAGAAGAAGCAGCAGAAGGAGAAGCAGAAGCAGAAAGAGATGCAGAAGGAGAAGCAGGAGAAGCAGAAGAAGCAGAAGCAGAAGGAGAAGCAGAAGTAGGAGAATGAGAAGGATAAGGAAGTGCAACAGAAGCAATAGGAGAAGCAGAAGGAGAAGCAGAAGCAGAATGAGAAGCAGAAAGAGAAGCAGTAGAAGCAGAAGAAGCAGGAAAAGCAGAAGCAGAAGAAAGAGAAGAAGAAGAAGAAGAAGAAAAAGAAGAAGAAGAAGAGGAAGAAGAAGAAGAAGAAGAAGAAGCATAAGAAGAAGCATAAGGAGAAGCAGTAGAAGCAGAAGCAGGAGAAGCAGAAGCAGAAGAAAAAGAATAATCAAAAGAAGCAGAAACAGAAGCAGTGGGAGAAGCAGAAGAAGGAGAAGGAGCAGCAGAAGGAGAAGGAGAAGGAGAAAGAGAAACAGAAACAGAAGGAGAACAAGAAGGAGAAGCAGGAGAAGCAGAAGAAGCAGAAGTAGATGCAGAAAGAGGAGAAGAAGGAGAAGCAGAAGTAGAATCAGAAGAAACAGAAGAAGAAGAAGCAGAAGAAACAGAAGCAAAAGAAACAGAAGAAGGAGAAGAGCAGAAGCAGAAGCTGAAGGAGAAGCAGAAGACGAAGGAGAAGCAGAAAGAGAAGCAGGAGAAGCCGAAGAAGCAGAATCAGAAGCAGAAGGATAAACAGAAGAAGCACAATCTGAAGCAGAAGCAGAAGAAACAGAAATAGTAGAACAAGCAGAAGCAGAAGCACCAGGAGAAGCAGAAGAAGAAGAAGGAGAAGGCGAAAGAGAAGGATTAGGAGTAGGAGAAGCAAAAGGATAAGCAGAAGCAGAAAGAGACGCAGTAGGAGAAGCAGCACGAGAAGTAGGAGAAGCAGGAGAAGCAGAAGCAGGAGAAGCAGAAGAAACAGAAGACGTAGAAGCAGAATGAGCAGCAGAAGGAGAAATTGAAGCAGAAGCAGAAGGAGAAGCAGAAGCAGAAGGAGAAGCAGAATAAGGAGAAGAAGAAGCAGAAAGAAAAGCAGAAGGAGAAGCAGGAGAAGCAGAAGCAGGAGAAGCAGAAGCAGAAGTAACAGAAGGAGAAGAATCAGAAGCAGAAGGAGAAGCAGAAACAGAAGGAAAAGCAGAAAGAGTAGCAGGAGAAGCAGAAGAAGCAGCAGCAGGAGAAGCAGAAGCAGAAGAAGCCGAAGAAGCAGAAGCAGAACCTGAAGCAGAAGGAGAAGCAGGAGAAACAGAAGAAGCAGAAGCAAAAGAAGTAGAAGTAGGAGAAGGAGAAGGAAGAGCCGCAGAAGCAATAGGAGAAGCAGAAGGAGAAGCAGAAGGAGAAGCAGGAGAAGCAGAAGAAGCAGAAGGAGAAGCAGACAGAAGGAGAAACAGAAGCAGAAGAAGCAGCAGAAGGAGAAGCAGAAGCAGAAGAAGATGCAGAAGGAGAAGCAGGAGAAGCAGAAGAAGCAGAAGCAAAAGAAGTAGAAGTAGGAGAAGGAGAAGGAAGAGCCGCAGAAGCAATAGGAGAAGCAGAAGGAGAAGCAGAAGCAGAATGAGAAGCAGAAAGAGAAGCAGTAGAAGCAGAAGAAGCAGGAAAAGAAGAAGCAGAAGAAAGAGAAGAAGAAGAAGAAGAAGAAGAAGAAGAAGAAGAAGAAGAAGAAGAAGAAGAAGAAGAAGAAGAAGAAGAAGAAGAATTAGTAGAAGAAGAAGATGAAGATGAGAAGAGAGAGAGAGAGAGAGAGAGAGAGAGAGAGAGAGAGAGAGAGAGAGAGAGAGGAGAGCATAGGAGAGAGTAGAGCAGAGCAGAAGCAGGAGAAGCAGAAGCAGGAGAAGCAGAAGCAGAAGAAAAAGAATAAGCATAAGAAGCAGAATCAGAGGGAGAAGCAGAAGAAGGAGAAGCAGAAGCAGAAGAAGCAGCAGAAGCAGAAGCAGAAGAAGATGAAGAAGGAGAAGCAGGAGAAGCAGAAGAAGGAGAAGGAGAAGGCGAAAGAGAAGGATTAGGAGTAGGAGAAGCAAAAGGATAAGCAGAAGCAGAAAGAGACGCAGAAGGAGAAGCAGCACGAGAAGTAGGAGAAGCAGGAGAAGCAGAAGCAGGAGAAGCAGAAGAAACAGAAGACGCAGAAGCAGAATGAGAAGCAGAAGGAGAAATTGAAGCAGAAGCAGAAGGAGAAGCAGAAGCAGAAGCAGAAGAAGGAGAAGGAGAAGCAGAAAGAGAAGCAGAAAGAGAAGCACAACGAGAAGCAGGAGAAGCAGAAGCAGGAGAAGCAGAAGCAGAAGAAACATAGGAAGGAGAAGAAGCAGAAGCAGAAGGAGAAGCAGAAACAGAAGGAAAAGCAGAAAGAGAAGCAGGAGAAGCAGAAGAAGCAGCAGCAGGAGAAGCAGAAGCAGAAGAAGCCGAAGAAGCAGAAGCAGAACCTGAAGCAGAAAGAGAAGCAGGAGAAGCAGAAGAAGCAGAATCTGGAGAAGCAGAAGGAGAAGCAGAAGCAGAAAGAGAAGCAAAAGCAGAAGGAGAAGCAGAAGGGGAAGCAGAAGAAACAGAAGAAGCAGAGGCAGTAGCAGAATAAGCAGAAGATGCAGAAGCAGAAGGAGAAGCAGAAGGAAAAGCAGAAGAACGCGAAGGAGAAGGAGTAGGAGAAACAGAAGGAGAAGCAGAAAGAGAAGCAGAAGAAGGAGCAGGAGAAGGAAAAGCAGCAGGAGAAGCAGAAAGAGCAGCAGAAGGAGAAGCAGGAGATGCAGAAACTTGAGAAGCAGAAGCAGAAGAAACAGGAGAAGGACAAGAAGCAGAAGCATAAGGAGAAGCAGATACAGAAGGAGAAGCAGGAAGAGAAGGAGGGAAAGCAGAAGAAGCAGAAGAAGGAGAAGCAGAAGCATAAGCTGAAGAAAGAAAGGAAAAGGAGAAGCAAAAGAAGGAGAAGGAGAAGCAGAAGCATAAGGACAAGCACAAGCAGAAGGAGGTGCAGAAGGAGAAGCAGGAGAAGCAGAAGAAGCAGAAGCTGAAGGAGAAGCAGAAGTAGGAGAAGGTGAAGGAGGAGAAGCAGAAGGAGAAGCAGAAGCAGAATGAGAAGCAGAAAGAGAAGCAGGAGAAGGACAAGTAGCAAAGTAGGAGAAGCCGAAAGAGAAGAAGCAGAAGAAGCAGAAACATTAGCAGAAGGAGAAGCAGAAGCAGAAGGAGAAGGAGCAGAAGAAGTAGAACCAGTAATTCAGGCAGCAGAAGAAGCAGAAGCAGAAGCAGAAGGAGAAGCAAAAAGAGAAGGACAAGGAGTAGTAAAAGAAGCAGCAGAAGGAGAAGCAGCAGAAGAAGCAGAAAAACAAGCAGGAGAAGCAGAAGCAGAAAGAGAAGTAGAAGCAGAAGAAGCAGAACCAGAAGAAGAAGCAGTAGAAGCATAAGAAAGAGAAGCAGGAGAAGCAGAAGCAGAAGATAAAGAAGAAGCATAAGAAGCAGAAATAGAAGCAGAGGGAGAAACAGAAGAAGGAGAAGGAGCAGCAGAAGGTGAAGCAGAAGGAGATGCAGAAGCAGAAAGAGAAGCAAAAACAGAAGGAGAAGTTGGAGAATCAGAAGAAGCAGAAGCAGAAGAGGGAGAAGGAGAAGCAGAAGCAGAAGGACAATCAGGAGAAGCAGAAGAAGCAGAAGCGGGAGAAGCAGAAAAGAAGAAGAAACAGAAGAAGGAGAAGGAGCAGAAGGAGAAGCAGAAGCAGAAGGAGAAGCAGAAATAGAAACAGAAGCAGACGAAGCAGTTGCAGGAGAAGCAGAAGCAGAAGAAAGAGAAGAAGCTGAAGAAGCAGAAGGAGAACCTGAAGCAGAAGGAGAAGCAGAAGCATCAGAAGCTGGAAAAGCAGAAGCAGAAGAAAGAGAAGAAGAAGAAGAAGAAGAAGAAGAAGCATAAGGAGAAGCATAAGGAGAAGCATAAGGAGAAGTATAAGGAGAAGCAGTAGAAGCAGAAGAAGCCGAAGCAGGAGAAGCTGAAGCAGAAGAAAAACAATAAGCAAAAGAAGCAGAAGAAGAAGCAGTGAGAGAAGCAGAAGAAGGAGAAGGAGAAGGAGAAGCAGAAGCAGAAAGAGAAGCAGAAACAGAAGGAGAACAAGAAGGAGAAGCAGGAGAATCAGAAGAAGCAGAAAGAGAAGGAGAAGAAGGAGAAGCAGAAGTAGAATCAGAATAAACAGAAGAAGAAGAAGCAGAAGAAACAGAAGCAAAAGAAACAGAAGAAGGAGAAGAGCAGAAGCAGAAGCAGAAGGAGAAGCAGAAGCAGAAGGAGAAGAAGAAGAAGAAGGAGAAGCAGAAAGAGAAGCAGGAGAAGCAGAAGAAGCAGGAGAAGCAGAAGAAGCAGGAGAAGCAGAAGCAGAAGAAACAGGAGAAGCCGAAGAAGCAGAAGCAGAATCTGAAGCAGAAGGAGAAACAGAAGAAGCACAATCTGAAGCAGAAGCAGAAGAAATAGAAAGAGTAGAATAAGCAGAAGCAGAAGGCTATAGAGAAGGTTAGGAGTAGGAGAAGCAAAAGGATAAGCAGAAGCAGAAAGAGACGCAGAAGGAGAAGCAGCACGAGAAGGAGGAGAAGCAAGAGAAGCAGAAGCAGGAGAAGCAGAAGAAACAGAGGACGCTGAAGCAGAATAAGAAGCAGAAGGAGAAATTGAAGCAGAAGCAGAAGGAGAAGCAGAAGAAGTAGAAGGAGAAGGAGAAGCAGCAGGAGAAGCAGAAAGAGCAGCAGAAGGAGGAGCAGGAGATGCAGAAACAGGAGAAGCAGAAGCAGAAGAAACAGGAGAAGGACAAGAAGGAGAAGCAGAAGGAGAAGCAGAAACAAAAGGAGAAGCAGAAAGAGAAGGAGGGGAAGCAGAAGAAGCAGAAGCAGGAGAAGCATAAGCAGAAGAAACAGGAGAAGCCGAAGAAGCAGAAGCAGAATCTGAAGCAGAAGGAGAAACAGAAGAAGCACAATCTGAAGCAGAAGGAGAAGCGAAGGAGAAGCAGAAGCAGAAGAAGAAGCATAAGGACAAGCACAAGCAGAAGGAGATGCAGAAGGAGAAGCAGGAGAAGCAGAAGAAGCAGAAGAAGAAATAGAAGTAGGAGAAGGAGAAGGAAGAGCAGCAGAAGCAATAGGAGAAGCAGAAGGAGAAGCAGAAGAAGAATGAGAAGCAGAAAGAGAAGCAGTGGAAGCAGAAGAAGCACGAAAAGCAGAAACAGAAGAAAGAGAAGATGATGATGATGATATGACGATGATGTGATGACGACGATGATGACGATGATGACGATATGACGATGAGATGATGATGATGATGATTGAGAATGAGAATGAGAAGCATATGTAGTAAGCAGTAGAAGCAGATGATGCAGAGGCATGGAGAAGTCATGATCTTGCAGAAGCAGACGAGAAGCAGAAGGAAAAGCAGAAGAACGAGAAGGAGAAGGAGAAAGAGAAACAGGAGAAGCAGAAATAGAAGCAGAAGAAGGAGCAGAAGAAGGAAAAGCAGCAGGAGAAGCAGAAAGAGCAGCAGAAGGAGAAGCAGGAGATTCAGAAACAGGAGATGCAGAAGCAGAAGAAACATGAGAAGGACAAGAAGCAGAAGCAGAAGGAGAAGCAGAAACAGAAGGAGAAGCAGAAAGAGAAGGAGGGGAAGCAGAAGAAGCAGAAGCAGGAGAAGCAGAAGCATAAGAATCCGAAGAAGCAGAAGCAGAACCTGAAGCAGAAGGAGAAGCAGGAGAAGCAGAAGAAGCAGAATCTGGAGAAGCAGAATGACAAGCTGAAGGAGAAGCAGAAGCAGAAAGAGAATCAAAAGCAGAAGGAGAAGCAGAAGAAACAAAAGAAGTGGAAGCAGTAGCCGTTGTAGCAGAAGCAGAAGGAGAAGCAGAAGGAAAAGCAGAAGAATAAGAAGGAGAAGGAGAAACAGAAGGAGAAGCAGAAGGAGAAGCAGAAAGAGAAGCATGTAAAGCAGAAGAAAAAGAAGCAGAAGGAGAATCAGAAGGAGAAGCAGAAGCAGAATAAGATGCAGAAGGAGAAGCAGAAGAAGCAGAAGCAGAAGGAGAAGCAGGAAAAGCAAAAGAAGCAGAAGCAAAAGAAGGAGAAGGAGAAGCAGAAGCAGAAGAAGAAGCATAAGGACAAGCACAAGCAGAAGGAGATGCAGAAGGAGAAGCAGGAGAAGCAGAAGAAGCAGAAGCTAAAGGAGAAGCAGAAATAGGAGAAGGAGAGGAGGAGAATCAGAAGCAGAAAGAGAAGCAGAAGCGGAATGAGAAGCAGAAAGAGAAGCAGGAGAAGCACAAGAAGCAGAAGCAGGAGAAGCCGAAAGAGAAGAAGCAGAAGAAGCAGAAACAGAAGCAGAAGTAGAAGCAGAAGCAGAAAGAGAAGCAGCAGAAGAAGTAGAACCAGAAATTCAGGCAGGAGAAACAGAAGAAGCAGAAGCAGAAAGAGAAGCAAAAAGAGAAGCAGAAGGAGAAGTAGAAGAAGCAGCAGAAGGAGAAGCAGCAGAAGAAGCAGAAAAACAAGCAGGAGAAGCAGAAATAGAAAGAGAAGTAGAAGCAGAAGAAGATGAAGTAGACGAAGAAGCAGTAGAAGCATAGAAGCAGAAGCAGGAGAAGCAGAAACAGAAGAAAAAGAAGAAGCATAAGAAGCAGAAGCAGAAGCAGAAGGAGAAAAAGAAGAAGGAGCAGCAGAAGGTGAAGCAGAAGGAGATGCAGAAACAGAAAGAGAAGCAGAAACAGAAGGAGAAGAAGTAGGATTAGTTGGAGAATCAGAAGAAGCAGAAGCAGAAGCCGAAGAAGGAGAAGAAAAAGCAGAAGCAGAGGAAAGGAAGGAGAAGCAGAAGAAGCAGAAGCGGGAGAAGCAGAAGAAGCAGAAGAAGAAGAAGAAGCAGAAGAAGAAGAAAAAGAAGAAGAAGATAAAGAAGAAGAAGAAGAAGAAGAAGAAGAAGAAGAAGAAGAAGAAGAAGAAGAAGAAGAAGAAGAAGAAGAAGAAGAAGAAGAAGAAGAAGAAGAAGAAAAAGAAACAGAAGAAGGAGAAGGAGCAGAAGGAGAAGCAGAAACAGAAGGAGAAGCAGAAAGAGAAGGAGAAGAAGCAGTAGCAGGAGAAGCAGAAGAACAACAAACAGAAGAAGCCGAAGAAGCAGAAGCAGGACCTGAAGCAGAAGAAACAGAACAAGCAGAAGAAGCAGAAGCAGAAGCAGAACGAGAAGCAGAAGAAGAAGAAGAAGGAGAAGGAGAAAGAGAAGGATTAGGAGTAGGAAGAGCAGAAGGAGAATCAGAAGCAGAACGAGAAGCAGAAGGAGAAGCAGAAGGAGAAGCAGAAGGAGAAGCAGAAGAAGGGGAACAGAAGCAGAAGAAGCAGCAGAAGGAGAAGCAGAAGCAGAAGAAGATGCAGAAGGAGGAGCAGGACAAGCAGAAGAAGCAAAAGCAGGAGAAGCAGAAGTAGGAGAAGGAGAAGGAGAAGGAAGGGCAGAAGAAGGAATAGGAGAAGCAGA
>NW_012292588.1:0-7525 GCF_000151885.1 Dipodomys ordii | reverse complement strand
TCATCCCCCGCTGTGTCCCACTGGGTCCCACTGTGTCCCCCGCTTTGTCCCCCGCTGTGTCCTGCTCTTTCTCCCGCTGGGTCCCACTCTGTCCCCCGCTGTGTCCCCTGCTGTGTGCCCCTGTGTCCTTGCTGTGTCACCCACTGTGTGCCGCTGTGTCCCCTGCTGTGTCCCCCGCTGTGTCCCACTGTGTCCTGCTGTGTCACGCTGTTTCCCCGCTGTGTACCTGCTGTGTCCCTCTGTGTACCCCACTGGGTCCAGCTTTGTCCCCGCTGTGTCCCGCTGTGCCCCGCAGGGTCACCTCTGTTTCCCGCTGTGTCCCGCTGTGTTCCGTGGTGTCCCGCTTTGTCCCCCGCTGTGTCCCCCTCTGAGTCCCTGCTGTGTCACTGCTGTGTCAGCTGTGTCCTCGCTGTGTCCCCCGCTGTCTCCCGCTCTGTCCCACGATGTGTCTCACGCTTTGTCCACGCTGTGTCCCACTGTGGCCCGCTGTGGCCCGCTGTGCCGCCACTGTGTCCCGTTGTGTCCACAGCTGTGTACCTCGCTGTGTAACGCTGTGTCCCCACTGTATCGACCCTAGGTCCCGCTGTGTCCCGCTGTGTCCTCGATTTGTTCCCCGCTGTGTCCTCGCTTTGTTCCCCGCTGTGTCCTGCTGTGTCCCCCACTGTGTCCCGCTGTGTCCTCGCTGGGTCCCCTGCTGTGTCCGGCTTGTCCCCCTCTGTGTCCCGCTGTGTCCCGCTGTGTCCCGCACTGTCCCTGCTGTGTCCGGCTCTGTCCCCGCTGTGTGCCCGCTGTGTCCCGCTGTGTACTCCGTTGTGTCCAGCTGTGTCACCGCTTTGTCTCGCTGTGGCCCTTTTCTGTCTCAGCTGTCCCCCGCTGTGTCCCCCGCTGTGTCCCGCTGTGTCCCGCTGTGTCCCAAGCTTTGTCCTGCTGTGTCCCGCAGTGTTCCCGCTGTGTCCCGCTGTGTCACACTGTGTCCCACTTTGTCCCACGCTGTGTCCCCCGCTGAGTCCCCTCTGTGTCGCCGCTGTGTCCCCCTGTGTCCACGCTGTGTCCCCCGCTGTCGCCCGCTTTGACTCCCGCTGTGATCTGCTGTCCCGCTGTGTCCCCGCTTTGTCCCCAGCTGTGTCCCGCTGTGTCCCGCTGTGAACCCCGCTGTGTGCTGCTATGTTCCCGCAGTGTCCCCGCTGTGTCCCGCTGTGTCCCGCTTTGTCCTCGCTGTGTCCCCAGCTGTGTACCCCACTGTGTCCCGCTGTGTCCCTGCTGTATCTACGCTGGGTCCCGCTGGGTCCCACTGTGTCCTCCGTTTGTCCCCCGCTGTGTCCCGCTGTGTCCGGCACTGTGTCCCGCTGTGTCTACTGCTGTGTCCTCGCTGTGTCCCGCTGTGTCCAGCTGGGTCCCTGCTGTATCCACGCTGGGTCCCCCTCGGTCCTGCTATGTCATCCCTGTGTCCCCCGCTGTGTCCCGCTCTGTCCCCCGCTGTGTCTCTGCTGTGTCCCCGCTGTGTCCCGCTTTGTCCCGCTGTGTTCTGCTGTGTCCCCCGCTGAATCCCGCTGTGTCCCAATGTGTCCCAATGTGTCCTCGCTCTGTCCCCCGCTGTGTCCCGCTGTGTCCTCCTTGTGTCCCCCGCTGTGTCCCGCTGTGTCCCGCTGTGTCCCCCGCTGTGTTCCCCGCTATGTCCCGCTGTGTCCCCCGCTGTGTCCCACTGTGTCCTTGCTGTGTCCCCCGTTGTGTGCCGCTGTGTCCTCGCTGTGTCCCCGGCTGTGTCCCGCTGTGTCCTGCTGTGTCACGCTGTTTCCCCACTGTGTCCCTGCTGTTTCCCTCTGTGTCCCCCGCTGTGTCCAGCTTTGTCCCCGCTGTGTCTCGCTGTGTCCTACACTCTGTCCCCCACTGTGTCCCGCTGTGTCCCGCGCTGTTTCGCATTGTGTCCCCACTGTGTCCCTCTGTGTCCCCGCAGGTTCACCTCTGTTTCCCGCTGTGTCCCGCTGTGTTCCGTGGTGTCCTCGCTGTGTCCCCCTGCTGTGTCCCGCTGTGTCCCGCTGTGTCCTCGCTGTGTCCGCCTGCTGTGTCCCTCTGTGTCCCCGCAGGTTCACCTCTGTTTCCCGCTGTGTCCCGCTGTGTTCCGTGGTGTCCTCGCTGTGTCCCCCCGCTGTGTTCCACTTTGTCCCGCTATGTCCCACTGTGTCCCCGCTGTGTGCCCGCTGTGTCCCGTTGTGTACTCTGTTGTGTCCAGCTGTGTCACCGTTGTGTCTCGCTTTGGCCCCTCTCTGTCTCCGCTGTCCCCCGCTGTGTCCCCCGCTGTGTTCCGCTATGTCCCGCTGTGTCCCCCGCTTTGTCCCGCTGAGTCCCATCTGTGTCGCCGCTGTGTCCCGCTGTGTCCTCGCTGTGTCCCCGGCTGTCTGCCGCTTTGTCCCCGCTGTGTCCCTAGCTGTGTTCCGCTGTGTCCCGCTGTGTCCCCCGCTTTGTCCCGCTGAGTCCCATCTGTGTCGCCGCTGTGTCCCACTATGTTCCCGCAGTGTCCCCGCTGTGTCCCGCTGTGTCCCCCGCTCTGACCCTCTGTGTCCTGCTTTGTCCCCCACTGTGTCCGTGCTGTCTCCCCGGTGTGTCCCACTGTGTCCCGCTGTGTACTGCTGTGTCTCCCGCTGAGTTCCGCTGTGTCCCGCTGTGTCCCCAGTGTGTGCCCGCTGTGTCCCTCTGTGTACCCCGCTGTGTCCAGCTGTGTCCCCGCTGTGTCCCGCTGTGTCCCCTGTCCCCTGCTGTCCCCCGCTGTGTCCTCCGCGGTGTCCCGCTGTGTCTCGCTGTGTCCCTGCTTTGTCCCGCTTTGCCCCTGCTGTGTCACCGTTCTGTCCCGCTGTGTCACACTGTGTCCCGTGTTGTCCCGCTTTTTCCCCCGCGTTGACCTCGCTATGTTTCCAGCTGTGTCCCGCTGTGTCCACTGCTGTGTCCCGCTGTGTACCCCGCTGTGTCCCGCTATGTCCCTGCAGTGTCCCCGCTGTGTCCCGCTGTGTCCCACTGTGTCCCGTGGTGTCCCACTTTTTCCCCGGCTGTGTCCCGCTGTGTCCTCACTGTGTCCCTCGCTGTGTCTCAATGTGTCCTCTCTGTGTCCCCCGCTGTGTCCCGCTGTGTCCCCCGCTTTGTCCCGCTGTGTCCCACTGTGTCCCCACTGTGTCCGCTGTGTCCTCGCTGTGTCCCCGGTGTGCCCGCTGTGTCCCGCTGTGTACCCCGCTGGGTCCAGCTGTGTCCCGCTCTGTCCCGCTGTGGCCCTTCTCTGTCTACGCTGTCCCCCGCTGTGTCCCCTGCTGTCTCCCTCTCTGTCCCCTGCTGTGTCTCACGCTTTGTCCCCGCTGTGTCCCACTGTGTCCCGCTGTGTCCCGCTGTGCCCCCACTGTGTCCCGTTGTGTCTACAGCTGTGTACCACGCTGTGTAACGCTGTGTGCCCGCTGTATCGACGCTGTGTCCCGCTGGGTCCCGCTGTGTCTTTGCTGTGTCCCCCGCTGTGTTCTCGCTGTGTCCCCCGCTGTGTCCCACTATGTCCTCGCTGGTTTCCCCGCTGGGTCCCGCTGTGTCCCCAGCTGTGTACCCCACTGTGTCCCGCTGTATCGACGCTGTGTCCCACTGGGTCCCGCTGTTTCCTTCCTGTGTTCCCTGCTGTGTCCCGCTCTGTCCCGCTGTGTCCCCGCTGTGTGCCCGCTGTGTCCCGCTGTGTACTCCGTTGTGTCCAGCTGTATCACCGCTGTGTCTCGCTTTTGCCCCTCTCTGTCTCCGCTGTCCCCCGCTGTGTCCACCGATGTGTCCCGTTGTGTCACGCTGTGTCCCCCGCTTTGTCCTGCTGAGTCCCCTCTGTGTCGCCGCTTTGTCCCGCTGTGTCCTCGCTGTGTCCCCCGCTGTCTGCCGCTTTGTCCCCGCTGTGTCCCAAGCTGTGTCCCGCTGTGTCCCGCTGTGTACCCCGCTGTGTCCCACTATGTTTCCGCAGTGTCCCCGCTGTGTACCGCTGTGTCCCGCTCTGTCTGGCTGTGCCCCCACTGTGTCCCGTTGTGTCCCCAGCTGTGTACCTCGCTGTGTCCCGCTGTGTCCCCGCTGTATCGACGCTGTTTCCCGCTGTGTCCCGCTGTGTCCTCGCTGTGTCCCACGCTGTGTTCTGCTGTGGCCTCGCTTTTTTCCCCGCTGTGTCCCCCTCTGTGTCCCCCGCTGTGTCCCGCTGTGTCCCCCGCTGTGTCCCTGCTGTGTCCCGCTGTGTCCCGCTGTGTACTGCTGTGTCCCCTGCTGAGTCCCCCTGTGTCCCCGCTGCGTCCCAATGTGTCCTCGATCTGTCCCCCGCTGTGTACCGCTGTGTCCATCCTGTGTCCCCCGCTGTGTCCCGCTGTGTCCCGCTCTGTCCCCCGCTATGTCCTGCTGTGTCCCCCGCTGTTTCCCGCTCTATCCTTGCTGTGTCCCTCACTGTGTGCCTCTGTGTCCTCGCTGTGTCCCCCGCTGTGTCCCGCTGTGTCCTTTTGTGTCACGATGTTTTCCCGCTGTGTCCCTGCTGTGTCCCTCTGTGTACCCCGCTGTGTCCAGTTTTGTCTCCGCTGTGTCTCGCTGTGTCCCACGCTCTGTCCCACACTGTGTTCCGCCTTGTTCCGCGCTGTGTCCCGCTGTGTCCCGCTGTGTCACCCACTGAGTCCCCGCTGTGTCACCGCTGTGTCCCGCTGTTTCCTCGCTGTGTCCCCTGCTGTCACCCTCTCTGTCCCCTGCTGTGTCTCATGCTTTTTCCACGCTGTGTCCCACTGTGTCCCGCTGTGTCCGGCTGTGCCCCCACTGTGTCCCGTTGAGTCCACAGCTGTGTACCACACTGTGTAACACTGTGTCCCCGCTGTATCCACGCTGTGTCCCGCTGTGTCCCGCTGTGTCCTCGCTGTGTTCCCCGCTGTGTCCCACTGTGTCCCCCGCTGTGTGCCCCGCTGTGTCCTCGCTGTGTCCCCAGCTGTGTCCCGCTGTGTCCTCACTGGGTCCCCCACTGTGTCCCGCTTTGTCCCCCGCTGTGTCCCGCTGTGTCCCACTGTGTCCCCGCTGTGTGCCTGCTGTGTCCCGCTGTGTCTCCCGCTTTGTCCCGCTGCGTCCCCGCTGTGTCCTGCTGTGTCCCGCTGTGTCCCCGCTGTGTGTCCGCTGTGTCCTGCTGTGTACCCCGCTGTGTCCAGCTGTGGCACCGCTGTGTCTCGCTGTGGCCACTCTCTGTCTCCGCTGTCCCCCGCTGTGTCCCCAGCTGTGGCCCGCTGTGGCCCGCTGTGTCCCCTGCTTTTTCCTGCTGTGTCCCGCAGTGTCCCGCTGTGTCCCGCTGTGTAACACTTTGTCCCGTGGTGTCCCACTTTGTCCCACGCTGTGTCCCCTGCTGAGTCCCCTCTGTGTCGCTTCTGTGGCCCCCTGTGTCCTCGCTGTGTGCCCCGCTGTCTCCTGCTTTGTCTCCCGCTGTGTTCCGCTGTGTCCCGCTGTGTCCCCAGCTGTGTCCCGCTGTGTCCCGCTATGTACCCCGCTGTGTCCTGCTATGTACCCGCAGTGTCCCCGATGTGTCCCGCTGTGTCCGGCTGTGTCCTCGCTGTGTCCCCAGCTGTGTACCCCACTCTGTCCCGCTGTGTCCCCCGCTGTGTCTCTGCTCTGTCCCCGCTGTGTCCCGCTTTGTCCTGCTGTGTACTGCTGTGTCCCCCGCTGTGTCCCGCTGTGTCCTGCTGTGTCACGCTGTTTCCCCGCTGCGTCCCCGCTGTGTCCCTCTGTGTACCCCGCTGTGTCCAGCTTTGTCCCTGCTGTGTCTCGCTGTGTCCCACGCTCTGTCCCCCTCTATTTCCCGCTCTGTCCCCCTCTGTGTCCCGCTGTGTCCCCAGCTGTGTCCCACTGTGTCCCCGCAGGGTCACTGCTGTTTCCCGCTGTGTCCCGCTGTGTTCCGTGGTGTCCCTCTTTGTCTCCCGCTGTGTCCCCCGCTGAGTCCCCGCTGTGTCCCGCTGCGTCCTCGCTGTGTCCCCCGCTGTCTCCCGCTCTGTCCCCCGCTGTGTCTCACGCTTTGTCCCCGCTGTGTCCCACTGTGTCCCGCTGTGTCCCGCTGTGCCCCCACTGTATTTCGTTGTGTCCACAGCTGTGTACCACGCTGTGTTACGCTGTGTGCCCGCTGTATCTACGCTGTGTCCCGCTGGGTCCCACTGTGTCCTTGCTGTGTTCCTCCCTGTGTCCCGCTGTGTCCCCCGCTGTGTCCCGCTGTGTCCCCCGCTGAGTCCCCGCTGTGTCACCGCTGTGTCCCGCTGTTTCCTCGCTGTGTCCCCTGCTGTCTCCCTCTCTGTCCCCTGCTGTGTCTCACGCTTTGTCCCCGCTGTGTCCCACTGTGTCTGGCTGTGCCCCCACTGTGTCCCGTTGTGTAAATAGATGTGTACTACGCTGTGTAACGCTGTGTCCCCGCTGTATCGACGCTGTGTCCCGCTGTGTCCCGCTGTGTCCTCGCTGTGTTCCCCGCTGTCTCCCGCTCTGTCCCCTGCTGTGTCTCACGCTTTGTCCCCGCTGTGTCCCACTGTGTCCCGCTGTGTCTGGCTGTGCCCCCACTGTGTCCCGTTGTGTCCACAGCTGAGTACCACGCTGTGTAACGCTGTGTGCCCGCTGTATCGACGCTGTGTCCCGCTGGGACCCGCTGTGTCCTCGCTGTGTTCCCCGCTGTGTCCCGCTGTGTCCCCCGCTGTGTCCCCCTGTGTCCCCCACTGTGTCCCGCTGTGTCCTCGCTGGGTCTCCCGTTGGGTCCCGCTGTGTCCCCCGCTATGTCCTGCTGTGTACCGCTGTGTCCCCCGCTGTGTCCTATTGTGTCCCCAGCTGTGTACCCCGTTGTGTCCCGCTGTATCGACGCTGTGTCCCACTGGGTCCCGCTGTTTCCTTCCTGTGTTGCCCGCGGGGTCTCGCTGTGTCCCCGCTGTATCGACGCTGTGTCCCCGCTGTGTCCCGCTGTGTCCCGCTCTCTCCTCACTGTGTCCCCTGCTGTGTCCCGTTGTGTCCCCAGCTGTGTCCCCTGCTATGTCCCGCTGTGACTACTGCTGTGTCCACGGTGTGTCCCGCTTTGTCTCGCTGTGTCCCGCTGTGTCCTCTCTGTGTCCCCCGCTATGTCCCGCTGTGCCCCCGCTGTGTCCGCCGCTGTGTCCCGCTGTGCCCCCGCTGTGTCCGCCGCTGTGTCCCGCTGTGTCCCGCTGTGCCCCCGCTGTGTCCGCCGCTGTGTCCCGCTGTGTCCTCGCTGTGTCCCCCGCTGTCTGCCGCTTTGTCCCCGCTGTGTCCCTAGCTGTGTAGCGCTGTGTCCCGCAGTGTACCCCGCTGTGTCCCACTATGTTCCCGCAGTGTCCCCGCTGTGTCCCGCTGTGTACCTCTGTGTCCTCGCTATGTCCCCCGCAGTGTCCCGTTGTGTACCCAGCTGTACACCCCGCTGTGTCCCACTGAGTCCCCGCTGTAACGACGCTGGGTCCCGCTGGGTCCCGCTATGTCTTCCCTGTGTTCCCCGCTGTGTCCCGCTGTGTCCCCCGCTGTGTCCCGCTGT
>NW_012292587.1:0-2955 GCF_000151885.1 Dipodomys ordii | reverse complement strand
TCAGGTGTCCCCTGCTCTGTCTCACTGTGTCCCCAGATATATCACGCTGTGTCCCCGCTGTGTCCCAATGTATCCTCGCCATGTCCCCCGCTGTGTCCCGCTGTGTCCCTCTGTGTCCTCTGCTGTGTCCCCTGCTCTGTCACACTGTGTACCCCGATGTGTCCCGCTGTGTCCCGCTGTGAACTGCTGAGTCCCCCTCTGATTCCCGCTGTGTCCCCGCTGTGTCCCAAGGTGTCCTTGCTGTGTCCCCCGCTGTGTCCCGCAATGTCCCCCGTGTCCCCCGCTGTGTCCCGCTGTGTCCACTGCTGTGTCCCCTCTGTGTCCTCGTTGTGTACCACGCTGTGCCACACTGTGTGATCGCTGTGTCCCCCGCTGTGTCCAGCTGTGTCCCGCTCTGTCCCCCGCTGTGTCCCTGCTGTTCCCCGCTGTGTCCCGCTGTGTCCCGCTGTGTACTGCTGTGTCCCCCGCTGAGTCCCGCTGTGTGCCCGCGGTGTCCCAATGTATCCTCGCTGTGTCCCCCACTGTCTCCCGCTTTGTCCCATGCTGTGTCCCGCTGTGTTCCACTGTGTCCTCGCTGTGTCCAACGCTGTGTCCCTCTGTGTCCTCTGCTGTGTGCCCTGTTCTGTCTCACTGTGTCCCCCGATGTGTCACGCTGTGTCCACGCTGTGTCCCAATATGTCCTCGCCGTGTCCCCAGCTGTGTCCCGCTGTGTCCCCCAGTGTCCCCCGCTGTGTCCCGCTGTGTCCCTCTGTGTCCTCTGCTGTGTCCCCTGCTCTGTCTCACTGTGTCCCCCGATGTGTCCCGCTGTGTCCCGCTGTGAACTGCTGTGTCCCCCGCTGAGTCCCGCTTTTCCCTGCTGTATCCCATGTGTCCTCGCTGTTTCCTCCGCTGTGTCCCGCTGTGTCCCCCCTGTGTCCCCCACTGTGTCCCGCTGTGTCCCGCTGTGAACTACTGTGTCGCCCGCTGAGTCCCGCTGTGTCCCCGCTGTGTCCCTATGTGTCCTCGCTGTGTCCCCCGCTGTGTCCCTCTGTGTCCCCCATGTGTCCACCGCTGTGTCCCGCTGTGTCCAATGCTGTGTCCCCACTCTGTCCCGCTGTATCCTGCTGTGTCCCCGCTGTGTCCCACGCTGTGTCCCGCTGTGTCGTCGCTGTGTCCCCCGCTGTGTCCCGCTGTGTCCCGCTGTGAACTTCTGTGTCCCCCGCTGAGTCCCGCTGTGTCCCCGCAGTGTCCCAATGTGTCCTCGCTGTGTCCCCCGCTGTCTGCCGCTTTGTCCCACGCTGTGTCCCGCTGTGTCCCGCTGTGTCCTCGCTGTGTCCCACGCTGTGCCGCACTGTGTCACCGCTCTGTCCCCCACTGTGTCCCTGCTGTGCTCCGCTGTGTCCCGCTGTGTACTGCTGTGTCCCCCGCTGAGTCCCGCTGTGTCCCCGCTGTGTCCCAATGTGTCCTCGCTGTGTCCCGCGCTGTGTCCCGCTGTGTCCCCCTTGAGTCCCCCACTGTGTCCCGCTGTGTCCCTCTCTGTCCTCTGCGGTGTCCCCTGCTCTGTCTCAATGTCTCCCCAGATATGTCACGCTGTGTCCCCGCTGTGTCCCTATGTGTCCTCGCCGTGTCCCCCGCTGTGTCCCGGTGTGTCCCCCCTGTGTCCCCCGCTGTGTCCCGCTGTGTCCCTCTGTGTCCTCTGCTGTGTCCCCTGCTCTGTCACACTGTGTCCCCCAATGTGTCACGCTGTGTCCTGCTGTGAACTGCTGTGTCCCCCGCTGAGTCCCGCTGTGTCCCCGCTGTGTCCCAAGGTGTCCTCGCTGTGTCCCCCGCTGTGTCCCGCAGTGTCCCCCCTGTGTCCCCCGCTGTGTCCCGCTGTGTCCACTGCTGTGTCCCCGCTGTGTCCTCGCTGTGTACCACGCTGTGCCACACTGTGTCACCGCTGTGTCCCCCGCTGTGTACAGCTGTGTCCCGCTCTTTCCCCCGCTGTGTCCCGCTGTGTTCCGCTGTGTCCTCGCTGTGTCCCCCACTGTGTCCCTTTGTGTCCCCAGCTGTGTAACCTGCTGTGTAACGCTGTGTCCCCGCTGTATCGACGCTGTGTCCCGCTGGGTCCCGCTGTGTCCCCGCTGTGTCCACCTCTGTGTCCCCGCTGTGTCCTGCTGTGTCCAGCTGTGTCGCCCGCTGTGTCCCGCTGTGTCCCCGCTGTGTCCACCTCTGTGTTCCCGCTGTGTCCTGCTTTGTCCCCCGCTGTGTCCTCGCTGTGTCCCGCTATGTCCAAGCTCTGTCCCCTCTTTGTCCCCCACTGTGTTCCCGGTTTGTCCCCCGCGGTGCCCCGCTGTGTCCCCCGCTGTGTCCCGTTGTGTCTCCAGCTGTGTACCCCGCTGTGTCCCACTATGTCCCCGCTGTATCGACGCTGTGTCCTGCTGGGTACCGCTGTGACCTCGCTGTGTTCCCCATTGTGTCCCGGTGTGTACACCGCTGTGTCCCGCTGTGTCTACTGCTGTGTTCCTGCTGTGTCCTGCTGTATCCCGCTGTGTCACGCTGTGTCCTCGCTGTGTCCCACGCTGTGTTCCTCTGTGTGCTTGCTGTGTCCCCCGATGTGTCCCTTTGTGTCCCCAGCTGTGTACCCCAATGTGTCCCGCTGTTTCCCCGCTGTATCGACGCTGTGTTCCCCTGTGTCCCTGCTGTGACCCGCTGTGTCCCGCTGTTTCCCCGCTGTGTCCCCGCTGTGTTCCGCTGTGTCCTCGCTGTGTCCCCCGCTGTGTCCCGCTGTGTCTTCGCTGTGTCCCCGCATGCTCACCGCTGTTTCCCGCTGTGTTCCGCTGTGTTCTGTGGTGTCCCGCTATGTACCTCGCTGTGTCCCACGCTGAGTGCCCGCTGTGCCCCGCTGTGTCCCCCGCTGTGTCCTCGCTGTGTACCCCGCTGTCTCACGCTCTGTCCCCGCTGTGTCTCGCTGTGTCTACTGCTGTGCCCCTGCTG
>NW_012292586.1:0-4577 GCF_000151885.1 Dipodomys ordii | reverse complement strand
TCCCCACTGTGTCCCCCGATGTGTCCCTTTGTGTCCCCAGCTGTGTACCCCGCTGGGTCCCGCTGGGTCCCCGCTGTATCGACACTGTGTCCCGCTGTTTGCCACTGTGTCCTCGCTGTGTTCCCCATTGTGTCCCGCTGTGTAACCCTCTGTGTCCCCCTCTGTGTCCCGCTGTGTCCCCCTCTGTGTTCTGCTGTGTCCCGCTGTGTCCCACGCTGTGTCCTCGCTGTGTCCCCCTGTGTCCCTGCTGTATCGACGCTGTGTCCCGCTGGGTCCCGCTGTGTCCTCGCTGTGTCTCCCGCTGTGTTCCCCGCTGTGCCCCGCTGTGTCCCCCGATGTGTCCCTTTGTGTCCACAGCTGTGTAACCCGCTGTGTCCCTCTGTGTCCCCGCTGTAGCGACGCTGTGTCCCGTTGTGTCCTAGCTGTGTCCCCTGCTGTCTCCCGCTGTGTCCCACGCTGTGTCCCGCTGTGTCCTCCCTCTGTCCCGCGCTGTGTCACGCTGTGTCCCTGCTTTGTCCCCCGATGTGTCCCACTGTGTCCCGCTGTGTAATCTGCTGTGTCCTGCCATGTTCCCGCTGTGTCTCTGCTGTGTCCTGCTGTGTCCCCCGCTGTGTCCCGCTGTGTCCCCCGCAGTGTCCCGCTGTGTCTACTGCTGTGTCCCTGGTGTGTGCCACTGTGTCCCGATGTGTCCCGCTGTGTCATCGCTGTGTCCCACTCTGTGTTCCGCTGTGTCCTCACTGTGTACTCCGGTGTGTCCCTTTGTGTCCCCAGCTGTGTCCGCCACTGTGTACTGCTGTGTCCCCCGCTGTGTCCCGTTGTGTCTCGCTGTGTCCCCCGCTGTGTCCCTGCTGTGTCCCTGCTGTGCCCCTCTGTGTCCCCGCAGGGTCACTGCTGTTTCCCGCTGTGTCCAGCTGTGTTCCGTGGTGTCCCGCTATGTCCCCCGCTGTGCCCCCATCTGAGTCCCTGCTGGGTCCCCGCTGTGTCCCGCTGTGTCCTCGCTGTGTCCCCCGCTGTCTCCCGCTCTGTCCCCAGCTGTGTCTCACGCTTTGTCCCTGCTGTGTCCCGCTGTGTCCCCGCTGTATCGACGCTGTGTCCCGCTGTTTGCCGCTGTGTCCTCGCTGTGTTCCCTGTTGTGTCCCGCTCTGTAACACTCTGTGTCCCCCTCTGTGTCCCGCTATGTCCCCCGCTGTGTTCCGCTGTATCCCGCTGTGTACCGCTGTGTACTGCTGTGTCCCCCGCTGTGTCCCGCTGTGTTCCCCGCTGTGTCCCGCTTTGTCTACTGCTATGTCCCTGGTGTGTACCGCTGTATTCCGCTGTGTCCCGCTGTGTCCCGCTGTGTCCTCGCCATGTCCCTTGCTGTGTTCCGCTGTGTCCTCGCTGTGTCCCCCGCTGTGTCCCGCTGTGTTCCGCTGTGTCCTCGCTGTGTCCCCCACTGTGTCCCTTTGTTTCCCCAGCTGTGTAACCCTCTGTGTAACGCTGTGTCCCCGCTGTATCGACGCTGTGTCCCGCTGGGTCCCGCTGGGTCCTCGCTGTGTTCCCTGTTGTGTCCCGCTGTGTCCCCCGCTGTGTACTCCGGTGTGTCCTGCTGTGCCCCCCGCTGTGTCCCGTTGTGTTCGGCTGTGTCCCCCGCTGTGTCCCTGCTGTGTCCCTGCTGTGTCCCCGCTGTGTCCCGCTGTGTCCCACGCTGTGTTCCGCTGTGTCTTCGCTGTGACCCTGCTGTGTCCCGTTGTGTCTCCAGCTGTGTACCCCGCTGTGTCCCACTGTGTCCCCGCTGTATCGAAGCTGTGTCCCGCTGGGTACCGCTGTGACCTCGCTGTGTTCCCCATTGTGTCCCGGTGTGTCCACCGCTGTGTCCCGCTGTGTCTACTGCTGTGTTCCTGCTGTGTCCTGCTGTATCCCGCTGTGTTACGCTGTGTCCTCGCTGTGTCCCACGCTGTGTTCCTCTGTGTGCTTGCTGTGTCCCCCGATGTGTCCCTTTGTGTCCCCAGCTGTGTACCCCAATGTGTCCCGCTGTTTCCCCACTGTATCGACGCTGTGTTCCCCTGTGTCCCTGCTGTGACCCGCTGTGTCCCGCTGTTTCCCCGCTGTGTCCACGCTGTGTCCCGCTGTGTCCTCGCTGTGTCCCCCGCTGTGTCCCGCTGTATCCCCTCTGTGTCCCCCGCTGTGTCCCGCTGTGTCCTCGCTGTGTCCCCCGCTGTGTCCCGCTGTGTCTTCGCTGTGTCCCCGCAGGCTCACCGCTGTTTCCCGCTGTATTCCGCTGTGTTCTGTGGTGTCCCGCTATGTACCTCGCTGTGTCCCACGCTGAGTGCCCGCTGTGTCCCCGCTGTGTACCCCGCTGTCTCACGCTCTGTCCCCCGCTGTGTCTCGCTGTGTCTACTGCTGTGTCCCTGCTGTGTCCCGCTGTGTCCCGCTGTGTCCCGCTGTGTCCTCGCTGTGTCCCACGCTGTGCACCACTGTGTCCTCGCTGTGTCCCCCCATGTGTCCCTTTGTGTCCCCAGCTGTGTACCCCACTGTGTCCGGCTGTGTCCCCGCTGTGTTCCTCTGTGTCCCGCTGTGTTCCCCGTTGTGTCCCGCTGTGTAACACTCTGTGTCCACCTCTGTGTCCCGCTGTGTCCCCCGCTGTGTTCCGCTGTGTCCCGCTGTGTACCGCTGTGTACTGCTGTGTCTGTTGCTGAGTCCCGCTGTGTCCCCGCTGTGTCCCTCTGTGTCCCGCTATGTCCCCCGCTGTGTCCCGCTTTGTCTACTGCTATGTCCCTGCTGTGTATCGCTGTTTTCCACTGTGTCCCGCTGTGACCCGCTGTGTTCCCCACTGTGTCCCACTGTGTACCCTTCTGTGCCCCCCTCTTTGTCCCGCTGTGTCCCCCGCTGTGTCTCGCTGTGTCCCTCTGTGTACTGCTGTGTCCCACGCTGAGTCCCGCTGTGTCCCCGCTGTGTCCCGCTGTGTTCCACCATTGTCCCCCGCTGTGTCCCGCTGTGTCCCCCGCTGTGTCCCACTGTGTCCACTGCTGTGTCCCCGTTGTGTCCCGCTGTTTCCCCCGCTATGTCCTGCTGTGTCCTCGCTGTGTCCCCCACTGTGTCCCGCTGTGTCCCCCTCTGTGTTCCGCTGTGTCCCCGATGTGTCCCGCTGTGTCCCCCGCTGTGTCCCGCTTTGTCTACTGCTATGTCCCTGGTGTGTACCGCTGTGTTCTGCTGTGTCCCGCTGTGTCCTCGCTGTGTCCCTCGCTGTGTTTTTCTGTGTCCTCGCTGTGTCCCCCGATGTGTCCCTTTGTGTCCCCAGCTGTGTAACCTGCTGTGTCCCGATGTGTCCTCGCTATGTTCCCCGCTGTGTTCCACTGTGTACCCTTCTGTGTCCCCCTTTGGGTCCCGCTGTGTCCCCGGCTGTGTCCCGCTGTGTCCCGCTGTGTCCCGCTGTGTACTGCTGTGTCCACTGCTGAGTCCCGCTGTGTCCCCGCTGTATCGACGGTGTGTCCCACTGGGTCCCGCTGGGTCCTCACTGTGTTCCCTGTTGTGTCCTGCTGTGTCCCCCACTGTGTCCCGCTGTGTCCCCCGCTTTCTCCCGCTGTGTCCCCCGCTGTGTCTCATGCTTTGTGCCTGCTGTGTCCCACTGTGTCCCGCTGTGTCCCGCTGTGTCCTCGGTGTATCCCCCGCTCTGTTCCACTGTGACCTCACTGTGTCCCCCGTTGTGTCCTGCTGTGTCCCCCGCTGTGTCCCGCTTTGTCTACTGCTGTGTCCCTACTGTGTCCCGCTGTGTTCCGCTGTGTCCCGCTGTGTCCCGCTGTGTCCCGCTGTGTCCTCGGTGTATCCCCCACTCTGTCCTGCTGTGACCTCACTGTGTCCCCAGTTGTGTCCTGCTGTGTCCCCCGCTGTGTCCCGCTTTGTCTACTGCTGTGTCCCTACTGTGTCCCGCTGTGTTCCGCTGTGTCCTGCTGTGTACCCTTCTGTGTCCCCCTCTGTGTCCCGCTGTTTCCCCCGCTGTGTCCCTCTGTGTCCTGTGGTGTCCCGCTTTGTCCCAGGCTGTGTCCCCCACTGAGTCCCCGCTGTGTCACCGTTGTGTCCCGCTGTGTCCTCGCTTTGTCCCCGCGTTTTCCCTATGTGTCCCCCGCTGTGTCCCGCTGTGTCCCCGTTGTGTCCCGCTGTGTCCCGCTTTGTCCCCTGCTGTGTCCCCACTGTGTCCCGCTGTGTCCCGCTGTGTCCCGCTGTGTCTCCCGCTGTGTCCTGCTGTGTCCCGCGGTGTCCCCCAATTTGTCCCTGTTGTGTCCCGCTGTGTCCGCTGTGTCCCCCACCTGTGTCCCCCGTTGTGTCCGCTGTGTCCCCCGCTGTGTCACCCGCTGTGTCCCACTGTGTCCCGCTGTGTCCCCTGTTGTGTCCCGCGCTGTGTCCCGCTGTGTCCCCCACTGTGTCCTGCTGTGTTCACTGCTGTGTCCCCGTGGTGTCCTGCTGTTTCCCCCACTGTGTCCCTCTGTGTCCTCGCTGTGTCCCGCTGTCCTCGCTGTGTCCCCCGCTGTGTCCCCCTGTGTCCTCCGCTGTGTCCCGAAAAGTCCCGCTGTGTCCCTGCTGGGAAGCGCTGTGTCCCACTG
>NW_012292585.1:0-7537 GCF_000151885.1 Dipodomys ordii | reverse complement strand
GTGGGGGACAAAGAGTGGACAAAGCGGGGGACACATCGCGACACAGCGGGACACAGCAGGAGACACTGCGGGACACAGCGGGGGACAGCGGCGACACAGTGGGACACAGCGGGACACAGCGGGGGACAGAGCGGGGGACAGTGGGGACATACCTGGGGACAACGGGGACACAGCAGCGACACAGAGGGGGACACAACGGGGACACAGCGGGGACACAGCGAGGACACAGCGGGACACAGTGGGACACAGCGGGACACAGCAGGACACAGCGGGACACAGCGGGGAACACAGTGGGACACAGCAGGTCACAGCGGGGACACAGCGAGGACACATCGGTACACATTGGGACACAGCGGGGAACACAGTGGGACACAGCGGGACACAGCGGGGGACAACGGGGACAGAGCGGGACACAGCAGGGAACAGTGCAAGGACACAGCGGGGACACAGCGGGGAGACAGTGGTGGACACAGAGGGACACAGAGGGGGACACAGAGGGACACAGTGGGGGACACAGCGGGACACAGCGGGGAACACAGTGGGACACAGCAGGGGACACAGAGGGGGACAGCGGGGACACAGCGGGACACAGCGGGACACAGCGGGGACACAGCAGGAAACAGCAGGACATAGGCGGACACAGTGGGGACACAGTTGGACAAAGCGGGGACACAGAGGGACACAACGGGGGACACAGTGGGGACACAGCGGGACACACCGGGGACACAGTGAGGGACACAGCGGGACACAGCAGGGTACACAGCGGGGATACAGCGGGGGACACAGCTGGACACAGCGGGACACAGCAGGGACTCATTGGGACACAGAGGGTACACTGCGGTGACACAGCGGGACACAGCGGGGACACAGCGGGCCACAGCGGGAACACAGAGGGGGACCCAGAGGGACACAGCGGAGAACACAGAGGGACACAGCGGGACACAGCGGGGGACAGAGGGGACACAGCGGGACACAGCGGGACACAGCGGGGGACACAGCAGGGACAGCGGGGACACACCAGGGGACAACGGGAAAACAGCGGGGACACAGAGGGGGACACAGTGGGGACACAGAGGGAGACACAGCGGGGACACAGCGGGACACATCAGGGGACACAGCGGGGGACAAAGCCGGAAACAGTGGGGATACAGCGTGGGCCTCAGCAGGGGACACTGCGGGACACAGCGGGGGACACAGCGGGACACAGCGGGAGACACAGCAGGGGACACAGCGGGACACAGCGGAACACAGCAGGGGACACAGCACGGGACAGCGGGGACACAGCGGGGGACAAGAGGGACACAGAGGGACAAAGCGGGGGACACAGCGGGGGACACAGCGGGACACAGCAGGGGACAAGCGAGGACACAGTGGGACACAGCGGGACACAGCGGGGACACAGCGTTGGACACAGAAAGACACAAATGGGACACAGCGGGACACAGCGGGACACAGCGGGACACATCGGGGACACAGCAGGGAAACAGCGGGGGACAAAGCGTGACACAGCGGGTCACAGTGGGGGTCACAGAGGGGTACACAGCGAGACACAGAGGGACCCAGCGGGACACAGCGTCGATACAGCGGGGACACAGCAGGACACAGCGGGGTATACAACTGGGGACACAACGGGACACAGCAGGGGACACATCGAGGACACAACGGAACACAGCGTGGGACACAGCGAGGACACAGCGGGGGACACAGCGGGGGACACAGCGGGGACACAGCGGGACACAGCGGGGGACATAGCGAGGACACAGCGGGACACAGCGGGATACAGCGGGGACAAAGCGGGAGACACAGCGTGGGACAGAGGAGGACACAGCGGTGGACAGAGCGAGGACACAGCGGGACACAGCGGGGACACAGCGGGTACTCCGTGGGGGACACAGCGGAGGACAAAGCGGGACACCACGGAACATAGCGGAACACAGCGGGACACAGCAGGACACAGCGGTGGACACAGCGGGGGGCACAGCAGGACACAGCGGTACACAGCGGGGGCCACAACGGGACACAGCGGGACACAGCGGGGGCCACAGCCGGACACAGCGGGGACACAGCAGGACACAGCGGCACACAGCGGGACACAGCAGGGTAAACAGCAGGGACACAGCAGGACACAGCGGAGGACACAGCGGGACACACTGGGGGACACAGAGGGGTACACAGCGGGACACAGCCGGGATTACAGCGAGGACACAAGGGGACCCAACGGGACAAAGCATCGATACAGCGGGGACACAGCGGGACACAGTGGGGTTCACAGCTGGGGAAACAACGGGACACAGTGGGGGACACAGCGAGGACACAGCGGGACAAAGCAGGAGACAGCGGCAGACACAGTGAGGACACAGCGGGACACAGCGGGGAAACAGAGGGGAATCAGCGGGGGACACAGCGGGGGACAAATCGGGACACCACGCGACACAGTGGGACACAGCGGGACACAGCGGGGACACTGCGGGGACAACCGGGACAAAGCGGTGGACACAACGGGACACAGCGGGACACAGCGGGGGACACAGAGGGGTACACAGCATTACACAGTGGGGAACACAGCTGGGGACACAACGGGACACAGCAGGGGACACAGCAAAGACACAGCGGAACACAGCGGGGGACACAGTGAAGACACAGAGGGACACAGCGTGAAACAGCGGTGACCATGCGGGTCACAGCAGGACACAGCGGGGGACACAGGGAGGACACATTGGGACACAGCGGGGACACAGCGGGACTCAGCGGGACACAGCGTCAATACAGCGGGGACACAGCGTTACACAGAGGGTTACAGAGCTGGGGACACAAAGGGACACAGTGGGGGACCCAGCGGGACACAGTGGGACACAGACGGGACAAAGCATGAGACACAGCAGGGGACAGAGCGGGAGACAGCGGGGGACACAGCGAGGACACAGCAGAACACAGCGGGGACACAGCGGGGACTCAGCGGTGGACAAAGCGGGACACCACGGAACACAGCGGGACACAGCGGGACACAGCGGGGGACACAGCAGGACACAGCGGGACAGAGCGGGGGACACAGCGGGACACAGTGGGGGACAGAGCGTGAAACACAGCGGGACACAGCGGTGACACAGCTGGACACATCAGGGTACACAGCGGGACACAGCGGGCACACACCGGGGCCACAGCGGAACACAGCGGGACACAGCGTGGACAGAGCGGGACACAGCAGGACACAGCGGGACACAGTGGGGGACACAGCGGGGGACACAGCGAGGACAGAGCGGGACACAACGGGGGACACAGCGGGGGACACAGCGGGACACAGCGGGGAACACAGCGGGACCCAGCGGGACACAGCGTCGATACAGCGGGTACACAGGATTACACAGAGTGGTACACAGCTGCGGACTCAACCGGACACAGAGGGCACACAGCGGGTACTCAGTGGGGGACACAGTGGGGGACAAAGGGGGACATCAAGGAACACAGCAGGAAACAGCGGGAAACTGCGGTGACCCTGAGGGGACACAGCGGGACACAGCGGGGGACACAGCGGGACACAGTGGGACACACAGCGGGACACAGTGGGGGACAGACCGTGGGTCACAGCGAGACACAGTGGTGACATAGCTGGACACAGCGGGGACACAGCGGGGAAACAGCGTGACACAGCGGGACACAACGGGACACAGCGGGGGACACAGCGTGGGACACAGCGAGGACACAGCGGGACACAGTGAGGGACACAGCTAGGACACAGCGGGACACAGCGGGAGACAAAGCTGGGGACACAGCGGGACACAGCGGGGGACAAAGGCAGGACACAGCGGGAGACAGCAGGGGACACATAGAGGACACAGCGGCAACACAGAGGGGACTCAGCGGGGGACACGGCGGGGGACAAAGCGGGACACCATGGGACACTGTGTGACACAGCGGGACAGAGCGGGGACACTGCGGGGACATAGCGGGACAAAGCGGGACCCAGAGGGACACAGCGGGGGACACAGCGGGGGACAGCGGAGACAGAGAGGGGCCAAAGCGAGACACAGCGGTGATACAGCTGGACACAACGGAGTACACAGCGGGACACAGCGGGCACACAGCGGGGACACAGCGGGACAGAACGGGACACAGCAGGGAACACAGGAAGGAAACAGCGGGACCCAGTGGGACACAGCGTCGATAGAGCGGGACACAGCGGGGTACCTAGCTGGGGACACAACGGGACACAGCGGGGGACACAGCGAGAACACAGCGGGGGACACAGCGAGGACACAGCGGGACCCAGCGGGACACAGCGTCGATACAGCGGGCACACAGCGTTACACAGCGTGGTACACAGTTGTAGACACAACGGGACTCAGTGGGGGCACAGCGGGACACAGCGGGACACAGTGGTACACAGCGGGGACAAAGTGTGAGACACAGCGGGGGACAGAGGTGGAGACAGCGGGGGACACAGCGAGGACACAGTGGGACACAGCGGTGACACAGCGGGGACTCAGCGGGGGACACAGTGGGGGACAAAGAGGGACACCACGGAACACAGCGGGACACAGCGGGAAACAGCAGTGACCCTGTCTGGACACAGTGGGACACAGCGGGGGACACAGCAGGGGACAGTGGACAGAGAGTGCCACAGCGAGACAAGGCGGTGACTTAGCTGGACACAGCGGGGTACACAGCGGGACAAAGCGGGCACACAGCGGGATCACAGCGGGACACAGCGGGACACAGCGGGGACACAGTGGGACACAGAGGGACAAAGCGGGCGACACAACGGGACACAGCAGGCTACACAACGGGACACAGCAGGCACACAGCGGAGACACAGCGGGACACAGAGGGACACAGCGGGTACAGAGCGGGACACAGCCGGACACAGCGGGACACAGCGGGGGACACAGTGGGACACAGTGGGGGACCCAGTGAGGACACAGCGGGACACAGCAGGGGACACAGCGAGGACACAGCGGGGGACACAGCGGGACACAGCGGGGAACACAGCGAGGACCCAGCGGGACACAGCGGGACACAGCGTCGATAAAGCGGGGACACAGCGTTACATAGCGTGGTACACAGCTGTGGACACAACGGGACACAGTGGGGGCACAGCTGGGGACACAGCGAGGACACAGTGGGACACAGTGGGGGACACAGTGAGGACACAGAGGGACACAGCCGGGGAAAAAGCGGGACATAGCGGGGACACAGCAGTGGAGAAAGGGGGACACAGCGGGGGACACAGCCGTACACATCGGGGGAAACACTGGGGGACACAGCGGGACACAATGGGACAAAGCGGGGGACACATGGGGGACACAGCGGGACACAGCGGGGACACAGCGGGACTCAGCGGGGGACACAGCAGTATACAGCAGGACACAGCGGGGACACAGCAGGGACACAGCGGGGGACACAGCGGGACACAGCGGGACACAACGGGGAACACAGCGGGACACAGAGGGGGACACAGCGGGGTACACAGCGGGACACACCTGGGAACACAGCGAGGACACAGCGCGACAAAGTGGGACACAGCGTCGATACAGCGGGAACACAGCAGGACAGAGCGGGGACACAGCTGGGGACACAACGGGACATATCGCGGGACACAGCGAGGACCCAGCGGAACACAGCGTGGGACACAGCGAGGACACAGCGGGACACAGCGGGACACAGCGGGGACACAGCAGAAGACACAGCCTGAACCGTGGGGGAAACAGCGGGACACAGCGGGGACTCACCGGGGGACACAGCGGGGGACAAACTGGGACACCACGGGACACAGTGGGAAACAGCGGGACACAGCGGGGCACTGCGGGAACATAGCGGGACACAGCGGGGTACACAGCGTCACACAGCAGTGGACACAGCGGGGACACAACGGGACACAGCGGGGGACACAGCGAGGACACAGTGGGTCACAGCGGGACACAGCGTGGGACAAAGCAGGAGACAGCGGGGGACACAGCGAGGACACAGCTGGACACAGCAGGACAACACGGGACACAGTGTGACACAGTGGGACACAGCGGAGACACTGCAGGGGGACAGTGGGAGAAAGCGGACAACATAGCGGGACACAGCGGGACACAGCGGGGGACACAGTGGGGACACAGTGGCGGACACAGCTGGACACAGCGGGTCACAGCCGGGGATACTGCGGGACACAGCGGGGTACACAGAGGGGTACACAACGGGACACAGCCGGGAACACAGCGCAGACACAGCAGGACACACCGGGACAGGACACAGCGTCAATACAGCGGGGACAGAGCAGGTCACAGCAGGGACACAGCGGGACACAGCGGGGGACACAGCGGGACACAGCGGGGGACACAGCGGGACACAGGGGGGACACAGCAGGACACAGCGGGACACAGCGTGGGACACAGCAGAACACAGCTTGGGACACAGCGAGGACAAAGCGGGACACAGCGGGACACAGTGGGGACACAGCAGGGACACAGCAGGGACACAGGGGGGGACACAGCGGGGTACACAGCGGGACACAACGGGGAACACAGCGAGGACACAGCGGGACCCAGCAGGACACAGCGTCGATACAGCGGAGACACAGCGGGACACAGCGGGGTACACAGCTGGGGACACAGCAGTGGACACAGCGAGGACACAGTGGGACACAGTGGGTACACTGCGGGAACATAGCGGGACACAGCCGGGTACAGAGCCGTACACAGCGGGGTCACAGAGTGGTACACAGCGGGACACAGCGGGAAACACAACGATGTCACAGCGGGGGACAAAACTGGACAACATGGGACACAGTGTGACACAGCAGGACACAGCGGGACACAGCGGGGGACACAGGGGGGACAGCAGAGGACAGAGAGGTGACACAGCGGGACACAGCGGGGACACCGCTGGACACAGCAGGGTACACAGAGGGACACAGCGGGCACACAGTGGGGACACAGCGGGACACAGCGGGACACAGCGGGGACAGAGCAGGACAGAGCCTGACACAGCGAGGACACATTGGGACACAGAGGAACTCAGCAGGAGACACAGCAGTACACAGCAGGACACAGTGTGACACAGCGGGGAGACAGCAGGGACACAGAGGGGTACACAGCGGGACACATCGGGGAACACAGCGCGGATACAGCGGGACAAGGCGGGACAAAGCGTCGATACAGCTGGCACAGAGCGGGTCACAGCAAGGACACAGCGGGACACAGCGGGACACAGTGGGGGACACAGGGGGACACAGCGGGAACACAGCGGGACACAGCAGTGGACACAGCAGGACACAGCGTGGGACACAGCAAGGACACAGCGGGACACAGCTGGACAAAGCGGGGACACAGCGGGACACAACGGGACACAGCGGGGGACACAGCGAGGACACAGCGGGTCACACCGGGACACAGCGTGGGACAAAGCAGGAGACAGCGGGGGACACAGCGAGGACACAGCTGGACACAGCGGGGTACACAGCGGGACACAGCGGAGGACACAGAAGGGTACACAGCGGGACACAGAGAGAAACACAGCGAGGTCACAGCGGGGGCCAAAGCAGGACAACACGTGA
>NW_012292584.1:0-7540 GCF_000151885.1 Dipodomys ordii | reverse complement strand
GGACACAGCGGGACACAGCGAGACACAGTGGGGGACACAGTGGGACACTTTTAGGGGACACAGCGAGGACACAGCAGGACACAGCGGGGACACAGCTGGGGACAGCGGGGACACACATGCGGATAGCGGGGAAACAACGGGACACAGCGCTGGACATCGGGGACACAGCGGGACACAGCGGGAGACAGCGGGGACACAGCAGGGACACCGCGGGTCACAGCCTGGACACAGTGGGGGACACAGCGAGGACACAGCGGGACACAGAGGGATACACAGAGAGGACACAGCGTGACACATGGGGACACAGCGGGACACAGCGGGTGACCCAGCGAGGACACAGCGGGACACAAATGGGGACACAGCAAGGACACAACGGGACACAGCGGGAAAGAGCGGGACACTGCCGGGGACACAGCGGGACACAGCAGGGGACACAGCGTGGACACAGCGGGACACAGTGGGACACAGCGGGGACACAGCAGGGGACACAGCAGGGAAGAGCGGGACACAGCGGGGGATACAGCCGGGTACACAGCGGGACACAGCAGGGGACACAGCGGGGACACAGCGGGACACAGCTAGGACACAGCGGGGACACAGCAGGGACAAAGCAGGGGACACAGTGGGACACAGCAGGGGATACATCGATGACACAGAGGGCACATAGAGGGACACTGCGGGACACAGTGGGACACAGCGGGGACACAGAGGGACATAGCAGTTACACAGCGAGGACACATCAGGGACACAGCGGGACACAGCAGGGACACAGCGGGGACACAGCGTGGGACACAGTGGGGGACAGAGCGGTAAACAGCGGGGGACACAGCGGGACTCAGCGGGGGACACAGCAAAGAACACAGCGGGACACAGCGGGGGACACAGGGGAACACAGCTGGACACAGCCGGACACAGCTGGGGACACAGCAGGTGACACAGCGGGGGAAACAGCGGGAAACATCGGGGGACACAGCGAGGACACAGCAGGACACAGCGGAGGACACAGCAGGACACAGCGGGGTACACAGAGGCAGACACAGCGGTACACATCGGGACACAGCGGGGACACGGTGGGACACAGCGGGACACAGCGGGTAAAACAGCGGGACACACAGCGGGACACAGCGGGACACAGCGGGGGACACAGCATGGACACAGAGGGTCACAGCGGGGAAATAGTGGGGGACACAGCGGGGGACACAGCGGGATACAGAAGGACACAGCGAGGACACAGCGGAAAACAGGAGGACACAGCGGGGACACAGTGGGGACACAGCGGGGGACACAGTGGGACACAGCGGGGACACAGAGGGACTCAGCAGTTACACAGCGAGGACACAGCGGGGACCCAGCGGGACAGAGCGGGACACAGCAGGGACAAAGTGAGAACAGAGCGGGACACAGCGTCAACACAGCGGGGACACAGCAGGACACAGCGGGGGAGAGCGAGGACACAGAGCGACACAGAGGGACACATCGGGGACACAGCGGGGACACAGAGGGGGACAGCAAGCACACTGCGAGACACAGCGGGACACAACGGGACACAGCGGGGGACACAGCGGGGGACACAGCGGGGGACACAGCGGGACGCAGCGGGGGACAAAGCAGGGACACAGCGGGACAAAGCAGAAACTCAGCGGGACACAGCGGGGGACACAGCGTGGGACACACCGGGATAGAGCAGGCACACAGCGGTACACAGCGGGACACCGCGGGGACACAGCGGGACACAGCTGGACACAGCGCGAGACACAATGGGACACAGCGGAGGACAGAGAGGAACACAGCCGGGGACAAAGCGGGAGACACAGCGGGACACAGCCGGGGACAAAGCGGGACACTGCGGGACACAGAGGGGACAGAGCGGGACACAGCGGGGATAGAGCGGGCCACAGCGGGGACACAGCGGGACACAGCGGGTGACACAGCGGGTGAGAGCTGGTACACACCGGGGGACAGCGGGGACACAGCGGGACACAGCGGGACACAGCAGGAGACACAGTGGGACACAATGGGGAACACAGTGGGACACAGCGAGGACACAGCGGAGGACACAGCAAGGACACAGCGGGATAGAGCGGGACACAACGGGACTCAGCGGGACACAGCGGGTGACACAGTGGGTGAGAGCTGGTACACACTGGGGGACAGCGGGGATACAGCAGGACACAGCGGGACACAGCAGGAGACACAGCGGGACACAACGGGGGACAGAGCGAGGACACAGTGGGACACAGTGGGGACACAGCGGGACACAGCGGGACACAGCAGGAAACACAGCGGGGACACAGCGGGGGACAGAGCAAGGACACAGTGGGACACAGCATGGACAAAGCGGGGGACAGCGGGGACACAGCGGGACACAGCGGGACACAGGGGGACTCAGCGGGGGACACAGCGGGACACAGCGGGGGACATAGAGGCGGACACAGGGCGACACGGCGGGACACAGCGGGGAACACAGAGGGCGACACAGCGGGGGACCCAGAGGGCGACACAGCGAGACACAGCGGGGGACACAGCGAGGACACAGCGGGACACAGCGGGACACAGCGGGGGACACAGTGGGACACAGCGGGACACAGTGGAACACAGCAGGGACACAGCGGGGGACACAGCGTGGACACAGCTGGACACAGATGGACAAAACGGAACACAGCGGGACACGGCGTGGGACATAGCGGGGGACAGCGCGGACATACTGGGGGACAGCGGGACACAGCGGGACACAGCGGGGGAACACAGCGGGGTCACAGTGGGACACAGCAGGGGACAGCGGGGGACAAAGCGGGAGACACAGCGGGACACAGCGGGGGACATAGAGGCGGAAACAGCCGGACACAGTGGGGACTGTGGGGACACAGCGGAGGTCACATCGGGGGACAAAGCGAGACACCACAGGACAAAGCAGTAAACAGAGGGGACACAGCAGGACACAGCGGGACACACCGGGGGACACAGCGGGGACACAGAATTACACAGCAGGGACACAGCGGGGGACACAGTGAGGACACAGCGGGATAGAGCGGGACACAACGGGACCCAGCGGGACCCAGCAGGAGACACAACGGGACACAGCGTGGGACAGAGCAGGACACAGTGGGGGACAAAGCGGGAGACACAGCGGGACACAGCGAGGGACACAGCGGGACACTGCGGGACACAGTGGGGACTGAGCATGACACAGCGGGGACACAGCGGGTGACAGCTGGTACACACCGGGAAACAGCGGGGACACAAAGGGACACAAAGGGACACAGCGGGGACACAGCAGGGACACAGCAGGACACAGCGGGGGACACAGCGGGGAAACAGCGGGGACACAGCGGGACACAGTGTGGACAAAGCGGAACACAGCGGGGACACAGCGGGACACAGCGGGACACAGGGGGACTCAGCGGGGGACACAGCAGGACACAGCCAGACCCAGCGGTAACAAAGCTGGGACAGAGCGGGACACAGCAGGACACAGTGGGACAGAGCGGTGACACATCGGGGGACAGAGGGCACACCGGGGGACAATGGGGACACAGCAGGACAGAGCGGTGTAGCGGGGACACAGCCGGTCACAGCGGGACACAGCGGGGACACAGCGGGGACACAGCAGGGGACAGCAGTCACACAGCGGGACACAGCGGGACACAGCAGGACACAGCGGGGGACACAGCGGGGGACACAGCAGGACCCAGCAGGGGACACAGCGGGGACACAGCGGGACAAAGCGGGGACCCAGCGGGACACAGTGGGACACTGCGGGGGACACACCGGTATACAGAAGACACACAGCGGGACACAGAGGGACACAGCAGGGACATAGCGGGGGACACAATGGGACATAGCCGGGACACAGCAGGACACAGTGGGGGACACAGCGGGGTACAAAGAGGCAGACGCAGCAGGACAGAGCGGGACACATTGGGGGCACCCGGGGACACAGCGGGACACAGCTGGGACCCAGCGGGACACAGCGGGACACAGCGGGGACACAGCGGGGACACAGCGGGGACAGAGCAGTAAAAAAGCTGGGACAGAGCGGGACACAGTGGGACACAGCGGGACACAACGGGGACACAGCGGGACACAGCATGGACACAGCGGGACACAGCAGGACACAGCAGGACACAGTGTGACTCAGCGGGGGACACAGCGGGACACAGCGGGGGACATAGGGGCGGACACAGCGGGACACAGCGGGACACAGCGGGTCACAGCGGGGGACACAGCGGGGACACAGCGGGACACAGCGGGGACTCAGCAGGGGACACAGCGCGGACACAGCGGGACACAACGGGTGACACAGCGAGGACACAGCG
The DNA here is from genome assembly GCF_000151885.1 of Dipodomys ordii. Lineage (NCBI taxonomy): Eukaryota > Metazoa > Chordata > Mammalia > Rodentia > Heteromyidae > Dipodomys > Dipodomys ordii. Next base: position 3,224 of record NW_012292584.1, on the reverse strand, counting down.
GGCTAGAGCGGGGGACACAGCGGGACACAGCGGGACACAGAGGGGGACACAGCCTGGGATAGCGGGGACACACCAGGGGACAGCGGGGACAAAGAGGGACACTGCCGGGGACAGCGGGGACACAGGGGCGACACAGTGGGGACACAGAGGGACACACCGGGGACAAAACGGGGACACAGCGGGACACCGCAGGGACACAGTGGGACACAGCGGGGGACACAGCGGGATCTTTCTGACCCAGCGTTAACTAAGCTGGGACACAGCGGGACTAGTGGGACACAGGGGTGACACAGCCGGGGAAAGAGGGCACACCGGGGGACAATGGGGAAACAAAGGGACTGAGAGGGGGTAGCGGGAACACAGCGGGTCACAGTGGGACACAGCGGGGACACAGCGGGGGACAGCAGGCACACAGGGGGACACAGCGGGACACAGCAGGACACAGCTGGGGACACAGCGGGGGATACAGCAGGAAGCAGCGGGGGACACAGCGGGGACAAAGCGGGACAAAGCGGGGACCCAGCGGGACACAGTGGGACACAGCGGGGGACACACCGGGATACAGAAGACACACAGCAGGACACAGCGGGACACAGCAGGGGACATAGCGTGGGACAGTGGGGGACAAAGCGGGAGACAGAGCGGACCACAGTGGGCTACACAGCGGGACACTGGGGGACACAATGGGGATAGAGGGACACAGCGGGGACACAGCGGAGGACACAGCGGGGGAAAAAGTGAAAGACCACGGGACACAACGGGACAATGCGGGGACACAATGGGGACACAGCGGGGACACAGCGGGGACACAGCAAGGACACAGCGGGGGACACAGCGGGACACAGCGGGACAGAGCGGGGACAGAGCGGGACACAGCGGAGACAAAGCAGGGACACAGCAGAACACAGCGGGACACAGTGGGACACAGTGGGACTCAGCGGGGGACACAGCGGGACACAGTGGGGGACACAGCGGGGGACAAAGGGGCAGATACAGCAGCACAGAGCGGGACACATCGGGGACACAGCGGGGACACAGCGGGGACCCAGCGGGACACAGTGGGGGACAGCAAGCACACAGGGGGACACAGCGGGACACAGCGGGGAACACAGCGGGGGATGCAGCGGGGGACAAAGCGGGGACACAGCGGGACATTGTGGGAACCAAGTGGGACAAAGCAGGGGAAACAGCGGGGGACACACCAGGATACAGCAGGGAACAAAGTGGTACACAGCGGGACACAGCGGGACACAGCGGGACACAGCAAGGACATAGCGGGGGAGACAGCGGGACACAGCCGGGACACAGCAAGGACACAGCAGGACACAGCGGAGGACATAGCAGGGGACACAGCGGGGGACACAGCGGGACAAAGCGGGACATAGTGGGACGCAGCGGGGGACAAAGCGGGGACACAGCGGGACAAAGCGGGAACCAAGCGCGATACAGCGGGGGACACAGCGGGGGACACACCGGGATACAGCAGGTACACAGCGGGACACAGCAGGACACAGCGGGACACAGCAAGGACATAGCGGGGGACACAGCGGGAGACAGCCGGGACACAGCAGGAAACAGCGGAGGACACAGCGGAGGACACAGCAGGGGACACAGCGGGGACACAGCGGGACACAGCGGGCACCCAGCAGGACAGAGGTGGACACAGCGGGGACAAAGTGATAACAGAGCGGGACACAGTGTCGACACAGCGGGGACACAGCGGGACACAGCGGGGGAGAGCGGGGACACAGAGGGACACAGTGGGGCACAGCGGGGACACAGCGGGGACACAGCAGGGGACAGCAAGCACACAGCGGGACACAGCGGGACACAGCAGGACACAGCGGGGACACAGTGGGGGACGCAGCGGGGGACAAAGCGGGGACAGCGGGACATGGTGGGAACCCAGCAGGACACAGCGGGGGACACAGCAGTGGACACAGCAGGGGACACACCGGGATACAGCAGGCACACAGCGGGACACAGCGGGACACAGCAAGGACATAGCAGGGGACACAGCGGGACACAGCCGGGACAGAGCAGGGACACAGCAGGACACAGCGGAGGACACAGCAGGGGACACAGCGGGACACAGTGGGGGACACAGCGGAGGACAAAGAGGCGGACAAAACAGGACCGAGCGGGGACACAGCGGGACACAGCGGGGACCCAGTGGGACACAGCGGGACACAGCGGGGAAAAAGTGAGAACAGAGCGGGACACAGCGTCGACATAGCGGGGAGACTGTTGGATACAAAGCGAGACACCTCGGGACACAGCGGGACACAGCGGGGCCACAGCGGGACAGAGCGAGGACCCAGCGGGACAGAGCGGGACACAGCGGGGACAAAGTGAGAACAGTGCTGTACACATCGTGGACACAGCGGGGACACAGCGGGGACACAGCGGGACACAGCGGAGGAGAGCGGGGACACAGAGGGACACAGCAGGACACAGCGGGGACACAGCGGGGACACAGCGGGGGACAGCAAGCACACAGCGGGACACAGTGGGACACAGGGGGACACTGCGGGACACAGCGGGGGACAGCAGGCACACAGCGGGACACAGCAGGACACATCGGGGGACACAGCGGGGGACACAGCGGGGGACACAGCAGGACGCAGCAGGGGACACAGCGGGGACACATCGGGACTAAGCGGGGACCCAGCAAGACCCAGTGGGACACGGCGGGGGACACACCGGGATACAGAAGACACACAGCGGGACAAGGCGGGACACAGCAGGGACATAGTGGGGGACACAGCAGGACATAGCCGGGACACAGCAGGACACAATGGGGGACACAGCGGGGGACAAAGATGCAGACACAGCAGGACAGAGCGGGACACATCGGGGACACCCGTGGACACAGCGGGACACAGCGGGGACACAGTGGGGGACACAGCGGGGGACAAAGCGAGACACCACGGGACACAGCGGGACACAGCGGGGACACAGCGTGGACACAGCGGGGACACAGCGGTAACAAAGCTGGGACACAGCGGGACACAGCAGGACACAGCGGGTACACTGCGGGACACAGCATGGACACAGCGGGACACAGCGGGACACAGCGGGACACAGCGGGACACAGCGGGGACACAGCGAGGACACAGAGGGACACAGCGGGACACAGCGGGGGACACAGCAGTGGACACTTCGGGACACAGCGGGGGACACAACGAGGACACAGCAGGACACAGCATGGACACAGCGGGGGA
>NW_012292583.1:0-2313 GCF_000151885.1 Dipodomys ordii | reverse complement strand
CACCTCTGACTAAAGCCACCGGGTTGTCACCAGGGAGAGGAAGGGTGCAGATGTGTGGCAGTGTGGCTCCCACTACTCCAGGCCAGGGGATCTGTGGCGCCCACTCCTCACACAACCATATACCTCCCCATTTTCTGGGACACTAGCCTCTGGGGATGGAGGTGAGATCCTCGGGTCAACAGCCACCCCCACCCCTGGGGCACATTTGTGGCAGGGCATGGGCCAGACTGTGGGGCACAGGGGAGGCACGGGTCTGTGTCAGAGAGGAGGGGATATGGGGTGCAGGATGCAGGGATGTGTGGCAGCCACTCACATGTTTTGCTGGCAGAAGCTATTGGCAGCTGCTACAGGTGGGGCAAGCAGCAATGGCAGAAGCATGACAGACACTCAGGCCCTGAGCAGAGGACAGGGGAGCCAGGACCAGGTCAGGGCCACAAGCTGGCTTGTGGCACACCATTGCACCATTGCCTGAGGAAACCATGGGTCTGAGCGCACAGCACCAGGTTTGAAATGCTGCTCCATGGGGAAGTGGGGAGGGGGCCAGGGCTCAGGCAGGCACATGATGGGCCTGAGGAAGGCCATTCCTCCTAGGCCTCGAGTATCTTGCTCACCATTCAGCCACCTCTACCTTCCTCAACTGCTGGAAGTGGTGTCAACAAACAGAGGGAATCATGGTGCTACTGGTCGGTATGAAATGTGGGCGCCGCCACCATTCTTGTGTCCCATTGGTCAGAAAGCACCATGAAACAATGGGGGTGTGGTTGGAATCCAGTGATGCAGGCAGAATGGGCGGAGTCCAAATGACACAGCCCATTTCCCAGGTAACTCTGTCCATGCCAGTTGGGGACAAGAGGGTGACCTGCTTTAGCCGGATGGCTGCACAGATTGTTGTCTATGTCTGTTTGTTCCCAGACCTTGAACTCAGGATCTGAGCACAATCTGAAGGTTCTTTTGATCAAAGCTAGCTCTCTACCACTAGAACCACATGATTTTACTTCTGGCTTTGATGGCACTAGTTTGACAGGAGTCTCAAGGGCTTTCCTGTATAGGGTGACTTTGACCAAGATCCTCCTTTCACAACCTTGTAAGTTTTAAGGAGGACTGCTGAGAGCCACTGATGCCTGGCTAATCATTGGTTTTGCTGATGTTCTTGGACAGACCTATGAGTTCCCTATCCTCAGGTTGAAGTGGTAGGAGCTGGAGCCCACAGTTTGAATCCTGGTCCTACCACCAACAAATGGCAAGAGATCCTATGGAACTCATTCCTATTCATATGACTACCAAAGGAATGTGATGTATATCATGATTAAATGGGCAGTACTTGAATGATTTGAGGATAAATCTATACACAATTACATTATAGGACACTGGTCAATATTAATTAATACTTTATGAAGCATTTAAACAATCACATTCATTAAATGGAGGCCAAATGAAATACCTACGAATTGGTCATCACATAGCATGGAGATGCTATTTTTTTTTTCTGCCAGGACTGGAATTTGAACTGATGGCCTAGGTATCCCTGCTGTTGCACTGTGTAGAAAGGGGAAGCTTGCCTCCTTGAATTCAAGAAATTCAAAGTCTGTTCCTTAGGCCTGAAATCGATGCCCACCACTAGAAAACATCATATTTGTGTACATTTTAAATATATGATTTATATTTATATACATATGTTGATTCTATATTGCATTCAGTGTAGTTATTTATTTTATTTTTTGTTTTATTCATGTATTGACTTCTCATTTTAGTGACTATTATGACTCATAGAACAGTGATTACATGGATTACATAGGATATAGTTTTGCATATGTATTGCACGTCCTTCCTGACACCCAGAACTTTCACAGAAAAGGAAAACGTGTCAGCATCAACTTCTTACTCCATGATTCATTTTTTGGGATTGCTGGCATCTGAACTCACAGCCTACAACACCAAATTCATGAATGGGTGAGTGTCAGCCTGGCATCCTGTGGCAAATTGAGCTGACAGGCAGTTCTGAGTACCTGAGATCGAGCCCCAGCGGTTGACAAAATAAGAACAGATTGACATGCAGATGGTAGTACACTAATAAATATATATCTTTATAGTGCCAGAGATGTCTATACATTATTCGGTTATATAGACTACATTCCCACCAATTCTTGGGTATTTATAATGCCTCCATATAATTAATGTTATTGTTTTCATTCTTAACAAACTATTAAGTAAATCAATCATATCCTGAATTATTACATTCTGTAAGTATAGTATTATTTATGCTTCATAAATATTAAATAATATCAATCTTCTGAAATGATGCTGTCTAATTTT
>NW_012292582.1:0-3480 GCF_000151885.1 Dipodomys ordii | reverse complement strand
GATCCTAGCAGAGAACCAATAGCTCACGCCCATCACCTAGCTCAGGAAGCTGAGTTCTCTATCACAGGGTGAAACCAGCCAAGGCAGGGAAGTCTAGGACATTCTGGCTTCCTGTCTGAAAGGTCAGATGCTCAAGAGATTCCTGTGTTTCGCTTGGTGATGAGAAGTTACTTACACTCTAAATGTTCTTGGAGTTCTTGAGCTACAGAAGAAGGAAAGAAATATTATTGACCCAATCGGGGTTCAAATGAACTTGTCAGGATCCAAGCCCTTGCTATGTTAGCAGAAAGAACTCCAGAGTAACACTGTATTTGAAGCACAGAAAACAGTTTCAAAAACCAGGCTAGGTGCAGAGAACTAGGCCTGCAGGATTAGGCGGCAGAATGTACACACTCAACAGGGAAGTGAGCTGCAAAACCACTTCATTCCAGGCACAGCCAGCAATGGGAGAAACCTGAAACATTTGTTAGAGTTACAGCAGGGTCAGGCTTCTCTCAGTCTCTTCAAACGATGACTAATTAAATTTCCTCCCTCAGGTGAAGGGAGCCTCAGGCTATCTTTAGGTTACCTATAGAGAGCCAGTTTAGTGGGGAAGAGGAGAGGAACAGAGTAGAAAACCCTGCTCTCTGGTCTTAAGGTGTGGGTTTTTGACTCTCCATTTTTCAGGTTTGAAGGCCATTCTATCTCTGCCAGTCCATTCTCCTTACTACATTCTCCACATCATTAATGCAAACCCACAGTCCAAGGATGAGCAGGGCCATTTCTCTTCTGTCTCCAAGCACCTGAGTTAGAACCTGGCTCTGCCCTCTTGATTCTGGGGCTCTTGGCTGCCTGAGAAGTGGGACGGAGACAAGCATCCTGATCTGCGTTCGTGTGAAGGTGATACTGGAGTCCTGGAACACTGCAGAAAGAATCGTGACTGGGAAGTGGTCCCTTCTTTCCTTCTGATGTCAAAAACAGATTCATCTATCAGCTTTCTTCCTTCTTTCTTTTCTTCCTTTCTTCCTTCTTTCCTTCCTTCCTTCCTTCCTTCCCTCCTTCTTTCCTTCCTTCTTTCCTTCTTTCTTTCTTTCTTTCTTTCTTTCTTTCTTTCTTTCTTTCTTTCTTTCTTTCTTTCTTTCTTTCTTTCTTTCCTTCTTTCTCTCCCTCTCTCTCCCTCTCTCTCTCTCTTTCTCTTTGTTTCTTTCTATCTACCTACCTTCCTGACTAGGTAGCTATCTCTTTGCCAGTTGTTGTGTTGAACTCAAGGTCTGGCCACTGTCTCTAGCACTTTGCTACATGAGCCACAGCACATATTCTGGCTTTGTCTGTGTACGGGTGCCTGAAGAATCGAACCCAGGCCTTCTTGCATGCTAGGCAGGCACTCTCTCGTTAATCCATATTCCTAGCCCCTTCATTTTTTTCTTAATGGTAGTTTTTACCTAAGTATGCTACCATTTTATGTTCTCAAGTTTAATTTTCTGAATACTGGTTACTTCCAAGAGACCTGATCTTCTCTTCCTCTGCCTGATTTGTGATTGTTCCTGCATTGCCCTCATGATAAAATGTAAATAAAAGCTGCTGAAAACTTCAGTGTGCATCATATAAAGACACAGGCCTAGAACCCTGGAAGAGAAAAGCAATGGGCCTGAAATGAAGAGAATGATGCAGTATGCACAATTAGCATATCTGAAAAATAAACCAGTAAATTAAAGCAGAGTTTGCACTATGGGAGGTAATTTACATACACACATAAGTAGGTAGGGCACTGATACATAAACTTGACCTTCTCTTTTTGAATTTTTTTGTGGCCATCCCAGGGCTTAAACTCAGGGGCCGATGTGTTCCTGAGCTGCTTTGCTCAAGGCTGAGGCTCTACCACCACCACAGCTCCACTTCCCACCAGCTGGTAGTTAATTGGACATAAGCAATTCCCAGGCTTTCCTGACTATCTGGATTGTATCTCCTGCTCAGTTTTCTCTCTCAAAGCTGGAGCTCTACCCTCTGGGCCACTGATCTACTTCTGGTTCTCTGGTGGTTTATTGGAGAAAATAGTCTCAGAGACTCTCCTGCTCAGCTGGCTTGAATGGCTTTCTCCTTAGGAGGCTTCAAATGGTTTCCTCTGGGATTCACCAAGGGGCCTCTCCACACAAACCCTTAATCTAAATTTCGAGGAGTACTAGAGAAAAATGGAAACATTGTTATAACGCAGTCGCAGGACCCCCACCAAAAAGACCACCGAGAGTCAGACTTTACAGCTGTTGTAAGGTTTTATTTAAACGCGCTGCATCTCAGGCCTTGTCCTACAATCCTACACAGTACCACCTAGGAGGAGCGCCCCAAGGTAAAGATTTTACAGGGTATATAAAGTCACACAACCAACCAGGTGTTTGTATTACCACCATGTGTTGCTCAACTAGAAATAAGCAACAAGTGGTCACTGCCTCAAAACTTTAACCCTTCATTCCCCCCCTTGACTTATGGTCCTGGAACACAATCTTGTGGCTCCAGCCTTAAACTGAACTCCAACAGCTCTTGATCTTGAATGGGTATAGCCATATTATTAAACAACTATACCAATAACAATCAGTTCATTTTTCTTTTCTTGAGGTGTATGCAGACTGGTTGGGTAAGATGCTTGGAGACTTCCCATGATTCCCCATGCTTGTCCAGGGCAAAGGGGTCAGCCGGTCTGGTGTGGGAGCAGAGGATCCAAGCAGCAATGCCACAGGGCTACACACCAGTAGCATCATGGGAGGGTGGAACCATGTAAGGTCCCTTCCACCATGGCTCATGAGATCTCAGGTTTTGCCTTCGAACAAACACCCAGTGCCCTGGTTTAAACAAATGGGGGTAGGAATAGAAGCTGAATCATTTAATGCTCTAAGCTGGGGCCACATCCTCTTATGCACCAGCTCTAAATAGTCAAACTTACACAGAAATTCAATATCATCCAAATCAGCAAGCAATTCAGTCTGAAGCCTAGGGATAATGGGTTGAAGGTGTCCATACATTATTTCAAAAGGGGTAAAGCCAAGCTGATAGGATGAATTTCCTACTCTAAACAGTGTAAAAGGAAGCAGCGATACCCAGTCTGCGCCAGTCTCAAAGGCCAATTTAGATAAGGTCACTTTTAGAGGCTGATTTATTCTTTCTACCTGCCCTGAACTCTGGGGTCTATAAGCACAGTGCAATTTCCAATCCATCTCCAGTGCCCCGTCTATTCCCTGACTTACTTTTGGGACGAAGGCTGGTTCGTTGTCTTACCAGATGGTGGATGGGAAGCCATACCTGGGTAGGATTTCTTCCAGGATCTTCTTAGATATGACGTGCGCAGTCTCATGCTTTGTTGGGTAAGCTTTAACCCATCCTGAAAAGGTGTCTACAAAAACTAGCAAATATTTATATCCAAATTTTCCAGTTTTAATTTCTGTGAAGTCTACTTCCCAATATACACCTGGCCTATCTTCATGGAGGTGAGCTCCTTTTGTAACCAGTTGA